>NW_023270268.1:66858516-67121310 GCF_011800145.1 Mirounga leonina
AGAAAGAAAGAAAGAAAGAAAGAAAGAAAGAAAGAAAGAAAGAAAGAAAGAAAGAAAGAAAGAAAGAAAGAAATAGGTCTTCTGTTATCATGTGCCTATTGGTAGGAATTTTAAGTTAACCAGGGAAGAGGAAGGGGAAATGGAGTAGATATAGGGCTGGGGGAGGAGACATGAGTTAGAGTAAGAACAAGGGCAAATTTCTTCATTTTTCTTTCTTTTTTTTTTTTTTTTTTTAAGAGAGAGACACAGTGAGAGAGGGAACACAAGCAGGGGGAGTGAGAGAGGGAGAAGCAGGCTTTCCGCCGAGCAGGGAGCCCGATGTGGGGCTCGATCCCAGGACTCCGGGATCATGACCTGAGCTGAAGGCAGACGCTTAATGACTGAGCCACCCAGGCACCCCTTCATTTTTTATCTTTACTGTTACAGAGTGCTCTTTAAAGCATTCATTAGTACATAAATATATTTTAAATATAATCTGAAGTATTTCAAATATAAAGTAACATTTCTCCATATTTGGGAACAAGATTAAAGTTTTAAAAATGGACAGAATGAGATGAGAACTAGACTGTTTTCACTTTGGCAGTTCTACTGGTATATACTAGAGGAATAGCAATTCTGCACCATTTAAAGCTGAAAATGCTTTGTTAACACTCTGTAAGTAGGTGATTAAACCTTTGCAGAAACCTTGAGATACTGGAGATTTTGAAAATCCCATCTTATGGGGTTGAAAATTTTCACTTAAAAAGAAAAAAGATAAAAAGCTGGTTTCTCCCCATACTCAATTTAATCTTTAATAAACGCATTGCAAGATAGTTATTGATTAAAAAAAAAGTTTACCATTTGAAAATATATTCTATGTATAAGAAACTCATTATCAGATGCTGGCGTTATAAGTTAAATAAGTTTCCAGTTTAAAATATTAAAGTGAGTCAGTAAGTATAACTTCGTGTTTCCTCTCAAAGATTACTAAAGGAGAACTGTAATGCATTATGAGGAACTGAGGATGGATAGCAACTTGAGGTACTGGCATAAAAATATAACCAAAACAAGTAAGGAACTCATGATGTACACACATAGTAACTAAATAAGCATTGAAGAAATGCCACAGATATATAGTTGGTTATATATGGTTATATATATATAGTTATATATAGTTGGTTACAACCCACATCCAGTGGGTTGTAATGTAATTTAAAAAGGGGGGAGGGGGCATCTGGGTGGTTTGACTCTTGGTTTCGGCTCAGGTCATGATCTTGAGGTTGTGGGATCGAGCCCCACTTAGAGCTCTGTGCTCAATATGAGTCTGCTTCAGAGTCTTCCTCCCTCTCCTTCCCATGCTGGCTCTCTGTCTCTCTCTCAAATAAATAAATAAATTCTTTAAAAAATAAAATAAAAAAAAGATCCCTACAGTCCCAGAAAGAACAAACCCAGAGAGCTGATGGTGTGAGTTCCAGCCCCCCAAACAGCAAGCTTGATGCTCAGAAGTGATATGCTTTCAGTTGAGTCTAAAGAAAGGAAGACTTATGTTCCTGCTAATGTCAGACTGTAGCAGTTCTTTCTTACTGGGGATGGGCTGCCCTTTGTTCTATTCAAGCCTTAAACTGAGTGAAGTAAGGCCCAACTACATTAGGGAGAGTAATCTGCTTTAGTCAGTCTACCAACTCAAATGTAAATCTCATCTGAAAACACCCTCACGGACCTACCCAGAATAATGTTTGACCAAATATCTGAGTACCTAGCGGCCCAATCAGATTGACACATAAAATCAACCATCTCAGTGCCTATAACAAGAAATCATTTTTTAAATACCCATAAGCATCATTATCACGATTGGAACATTACTATATTGTGAAAATCAGGAAAACCAGGGAGATAAATTGTTTCCATACAACTGAAGTTACAAAATAATACTGAAATGAAAAGAAAGTGATTCAATTTTATTACAATGTATAGAATGTAGTACTTTTATTTTGAATCGTACACTTGCTGTTGGAGTAAGTAATCACCTTAGATTTCCTACAAATATAGAGTGAATATTTATGTGTGCCCAGGAAAGCAGAGTGTGGGAGAGGTAAAATGTTTGAATTATTAAACAGATTTTTATTTATTTTTTTTATTTTTTATTTTTTTAAAGATTTTATTTATTTATTTGACAGAGAGACACAGCAAGAGAGGGAACACAAGCAGGGGGAGTGGGAGAGGAAGAAGCAGGCTCCACGCAGAGCAGGGAGCCCAATGCGGGACTCGATCCCAGGACCCTGGGATCATGACCCGAGCCGAAGGCAGTCGCTTAACCAACTGAGCCACCCAGGTGCCCCAAACAGATTTTTAAATACTTTAGAAATCTGTCAGTGTGCCTTGGTATCACTATTCAATTAAGGTAAATGTTAACTTAATTTCTTTGTATTTCACTTATGTGATCATTTACTATAAGGTTTTGCCTTTCAGCCTAAAAGTATTGTTGCAAAGAGCATGCAGCTTTAGGATCGAGATGGTGATTTCATTTGAGGTCTTCAATAGACTTGTGGTGGGAAATTAAACAAGTGACATAACCTCAGGCATTGCCTGAACTTGGTTATTTTATGAACTGTAATAAAAATGCTTGTTATCAAATGTTAAGTATGGAGCATTTTGAACCCCTTGGATGAAATAATTTGAATTTACTCAGCCTTGTAAATAAATTTAAAAGATTAATTGACCTGCACAAATTTGTTACCAACCTTCTCTTTCCCATGGTGGCTAACTTCTAGTAAAACGAAGGAAATTAACATTTCTTTCTATTTCTTTCTCAGATGTAAGTGTTCACAGGGTTGAGTAGGTCATTATCTCTTACCTGATATAGATCTATTACAATCCACTGAGGTGTTGTGTGGGAAAACACTTCACATTAGGATAGAATACAGATTTAGGGTCACTTAAGGTCTATGAATTTGGCCTAGATTATAAAGTAATGAATAATAAAAAGTTTTAGAGAATAGGGTTTCTATGCCAGGAATGTTCCCTCTGAAGTGAAATCCCTAGATGAAATGACTGGGGGAAAAACTCCAATCTGAAAATTGGGTTCTTTTTTATCCTATTTTACTCTGAAAATAGCTAGGAAAAAAAGCACCAAGGAACAAAATAAACACAGGCTTGAGGGTACAGCACTTCCTCCCCTCATCACTGGTTAAATCACAGGAGAATAGGCAGCAGAGGATGAGGTGGTGAGAAAGAGAGACTGAGAAACAAAGAGAGGAAAAATGGGATGAGCTGGTGTGCTAAGTCCTCTACAGAACTTTTCAGGGAAACTCTGGGCTTCGTAGGTAAGGAAGAGATCCTAGGAAGGTTCCTCAGGGAATTGTGTTGTCCCTGATCCTCAAATTTTGGGTTGTCTTTCTTGTACTCTAGCCTCCCTCTGTACATAGTCAATATTTAGCACCATCGAAGTAGTTTAATGATCTCAACCATGAAAATACAATTTAAAAACAATTCTAAATAATGCTCATTCTGTTGGCATCTTAGTTGGTTTACAAAAGAAGTTTTTATAGATGACTGACAGAGGTGGTAATACAAACCTTTAGGGAAAAGATAGATTTGTTAGTAAATGGGTGAAATAGAGCAAGACACAGTAGGGAAAAGAATGTGGAAGTATTTTAGGGAATGTAATTCTGAAGGCTGGATATTGCCTTTTTGATTTGGCCGAAAAACAGAGAACATGTAAGCGTAGCTAGAAGGAATCACAGAAATGGAAGGCGGTGAAAATAATAAAGCTATGCAATGGGATTAGCCATGGCAAGGACAGAGAGACTAGGGTATCTATAATGGCTTCAAAAAGAATGTCCTGGGCTGGTGAAAGGCTGAGGCAAAACAAGAACTGTGCTTTGTGAAACTTGTAGAGCAAACAGAGAATGCAAGAATTGATTGCAGTGGGGTCATTTGCGTCGTTTTAGCAATTGGCATATATGGGAAACACACTTTTTGACAAAGGGAAGCTATTATATAGCAATAATGACTAAATAAAAATAGTATCAAATATTACATTTAAGTGGCTCAGTCAGTTAAGTGTCTGCCTTTGTCTCAGGTAATGACCCCGGGGTCCTGGGATTGAGCCCAGAGTCCCCAGAGTCAGGCTCCCTGCTCAATGGGGAGTCTGCTTCTCTCTCTCTCTCTGCCCCTCCCCCCAGCTCATGCTCTCTCTCTCTCTCAAATAAATGAAATCTTAAAAATATATATATTACATTTAAGTTTCACATTTTTTAACTTAATTCTTTCAGAGACACATATTGTAGAATTTAAATTGTTGGTTTTTAATTCATGCTAATCTTCTGTTGAGAAAAAAATTTCTTTTTTTTTTTAATATTTCAGAAGATTGTTTTCCTATTGTTTAATTAAAAGAGGAAATGAAACACACAGATAGCCCCTTCCACTAGCAGGTCCAATTCACTTCACTGATTGAAAAAAGAGCCGGAAATGAAAGAGTAACAGATGTTCTGATGACCCATCATTTCCAACATCTAAGTTCTGCAACTTCACACACATGCAAAGAAAGAGCACGAAGAAATGTCTCGGCCTGGCAACTCTGAGAAATTGGAGTGACAGGAACAGAGAGAAAAAAATTTCTAAGGAAATTTTTCTAACGGAATTCTAAGGAAATATCAGCATGGCTAGTATTTGGAGTAGATATTAAGAATTATATATACAGGTGGTGCCTGGGTGGCTCAGTCGTTAAGCGTCTGCCTTCGGCTCAGGTCATGATCCCAGGGTCCTGGGATCGAGCCCCGCATCGGGCTCCCTGCTCCGCTGGAAGCCTGCTTCTCCTTCTCCCACTCCCCCTGCTTGTGTTCCCTCTCTCACTTTGTCTCTCTCTGTCAAATAAATAAACAAAATCTTAAAAAAAAAAAAAAAAAGAATTCTATATACAAAATGAAATGAAAGCCAAACCTGTATTTTCACTGATGTTGAGTAGGATACATGTCTCAAATGTAAGTAAAGGGAAACATGTAAGTAAAGGGAAAATAAACCACTTGTAAAAATGATTTCTAATTTTGTTGGCTAAGCATTTGGGGAGAGAAAAGACTAGATTCTATCAAATCCTTATTAAAAACATAAAAGAGTGTAACAGTCTAGGTTTCACAAATTCAAATGCATCCGGGCACCATTCAGTGAATGTGAATGAGTGAAGCAGGCTAATGAGACTCCGGTGATAGGACACCTGTGAATGTCTTGCTTGATGAAAGCATTCAAATTCAATTAGGAAAAAAAATCTAGTGTGGCTGAACAAATACCTTCAAAGGTGCCAGTTCTCAACAGCTGGAGCTGTCAAAAGTACTTGGATTTTGTACATGATATAAAGTAATTTCTTTGCTTTTCATAATCTAGTACTTAAGGGTAGCTCTTCTTTGGTAATACTTAAACTCTACCTAACCTGTCCCAGGTTGATTTAAAACCTTCAGGAATCTTCGCCCCAGGAGTAGATCAGGAAGTGAAAGAGAATTAACTCGCTTTTCAGAAAATCAGACTTTCAAAAGAAGCAAATTGGTGGGGTTCACTATAAAAAAAATTAGGTTTTTATGCTTTACTCAAGATACATGTAAGTGACATTAAACTGAAACCTTGCCTTGTTTATAAATGCTCACACAGGCTTTCCATTGTAATTGATTTTAACTTTGTTGCAAAGATCTTTCTCTTAGGTCCTCAAAGAAAGTTGGATAGGTATTGAACATTATTATATGTTGGAAAAATCTAACACTATAGTTGAAAAAAGTTGCAACGATTCATTTTCTAAATATTAGATACACATTTCCAAATCTTTTGATCAGTTACATTTAAAAGTATTTTTGAAATTATATCATGCCAAAGAAACATGGGGGTGGGCTGTTGAAGAGTCAGTGTCTTGATTCAATGACAAACATGTATTGACTACATACTTCTGCTTGATGTGAGATGTAAAGGTTCTCATTGCTAATGTCTTACTTTTCTCATAATTACAGCTGACGAGATTGGTATTTTTCCATTAAAGTTTCATACTTGAGACTTGAGGGAATATACTTTTAAGAATGAATGGAGAGGGGCGCCTGGGTGGCTCAGTTGGTTAAGCAACTGCCTTCAGCTCAGGTCATGATCTCAGGGTCCTGGGAGGAGCCCCGCATCGGGCTCGCTGCTCGGCGGGAAGCCTGCTTCTCCCTCTGACCCTCCCCCTGCTTGTGTTCCCTCTCTCACTGTCTCTCTCTGTCAATTAAATAAATAAATAAAATCTTTAAAAAAAATTTAAAAAAGAATAAACGGAGAAACTTCCTTATGTGGTTTTCAAAAAACATTCAAAAAAGAATGATTATAACCTACAAAGCCATCTTTTAAATTTACTGGAAAACTTAAAAAAAAACTAAGCTTTTTGGGGACTCAACATCATTTTAAAATATTTCAAATTAAAGGGTCATTTCAGTTCATAATAAATCTATGATAAAAATGCTTTTGGGGCACCAACGGCAAGCAGAGTTTGATTTGGTCCAGTGCTAGTCACAGTTTAGTGAACGTCAGAACCATAGGGAATTGTCACAGCGTAGGTTCCTGGGCTCCATCCCTAAAGGTTCCTATTCCCATTCCAGAGGACAAGGGGTAGCCAAAGCATTTATATTTCCAACAGGTTCCTGAGTGACATGGATGCAGCTGATCTATGGACTGTATTTCGAGTAGCACGGATTTTGGGGTGTCCCAAGAAGCATAGTATATGCTAACAATTTAAATTATGTTTTTCAGAAAAATCATTTCAACTGTTCCAGAAGAGCTAAGTGCCAAGAAACCAACGTCAGTTCTGTACAGATACAAGGTGATGCGGATTATTTCATCAACCATCTTGGAGTTCCCACTGTGCAGTTTGCCTTTGAGGATATCAAAGCATTAGAGGTGATTGTTCCTAAAAATGCAAAACCCACAAACCCATACACACACACACACAGTATAGCAGACATGCAGAATTTGATTTTATCCTGGCTATTTGTCTTTCTTACCAAGTAGGTCACTATAGGAGGCTGCTTCATTTAGAGAGTTATTCTTGTTGTTCAGAGGCTTTGTAACAGTGTTTGAAAACATCAGCTCTTTTCAATAGTGTTGAATTCAATTTAAAAAGATTTATACTGTCACATTTTCACAGTGTGCTTCGCAACAAGAAATTTGCAGTAGTTGGATTAACATCAAAACATAATTGTAATCTTCAGTATTCACAGAAACAGATGACATGGACAATGGATTCTCCTCTCCTTCCCCAAGGGAAAATGCGTTTCACATTCTGTATATTAATGTGAGTCTTGTGGATTAGCTGCCCGAAGTTTGTCAATAGTTTGCCTGCCCAAAAAGATACTACTTTTTATGAGGATAGGAGGTTTTTTCTCCCAAAGATTGATTTACCTTAACTAAGTCTGTGTTCATCTATCTGTTGGACTTCAAACCTTTTGACCTTTCTCAGAATTACGACACAGGAAACTGTTTCTCTGCAGATCTAAGCCTGTTGGAGTATTTTACCTTTCACAAGTTGTGCATGCTTTATTGGGAGCAATTTGAAAGTTGGGCGGCCTGATTAAGGTAATTATTATATTAACAATATAAATAGTGACTGGAAAATAGAATAAAACCTGCTTTGTTTTTCAACTATAGATGCTCCTGAAAAGTTGTGTTTAAATTACATTTTTATAGGCTCAACTTCAGGTATGGGGTATCTTAATTTCTGATAGCATTAGCAATATTTCACTTTCTGTTTCTCAGCAGCGCTCCCACACTCATCCCTGAGTTCCTCTGTAAACAGCTAACGGTCACTAATGACTTCAATTCATGGAGGGAGAGACTCCAGGTGAATCCTATTTTTTTTAAAGCTTTTTTTTTTTTTTTAAGATTTTATTTATTTGCGAGAGAGAGAATGAGAGGCAGAGAGCATGAGAGGGAGGAGGGTCAGAGGGAGAAGCAGACTCCCTGCCGAGCAGGGAGCCCGATGCGGGACTCGATCCAGGGACTCCAGGATCATGACCTGAGCCGAAGGCAGTCGCTTAACCAACTGAGCCACCCAGGCGCCCAGGTGAATCCTATTGTAATGAGGTGAATTCTTAGGTAATGGAAAAGTTATCATTACAATTTACCTGTTTTTTTAAATTGTATTTTCATATGCTATTGTTGTGTAAAAATGGGATACGTGTGTAGGGGTAGTTTTTTACCAAGCCCACTATATACACTTTAATGAAATCAATGTATTAAGACAATAACTCATTTTTAATTTTCCTGCTTGATATCTTTTAATATCTCTTCATCATCCTCCTACCTCAGCCCATCCAGCTCCTGTCATGTTAACGTGTTGAATATCTTTTATCCCATCCCTGTCTAAATCATCATGGTTAAATCTTAAGCCAAGAATTTGACAGACAGTATAGTATAGCATTAGGAATGGGTCGATACTTGACTCTGATACTTACGAGACAAATGAGTTGACCTCTTTCAGACTTGTTTTGCAAATGAGGAGCCCTGTTATACTTCTAGGCAATGGAAACAATATATATTCTAGGCAATGGAAACAATTGGCTAAATTGTGCATTACTCACCAGCTTGCCATGTTCTTTATTAAGGAGTCTGCCATGTTGTTTGTCCTAGAGTGCAGTTAAGAAGAGTATTTCTTCAATGCCTGTTGCTATCACAAATTGAAATAATCAACCTAACAGGCCACATGTTTCCCCAGACTTGCATTGCCTGCATTACCCCCCTGGCCCTTGTAGGAATGGGGTTCATTATCACTGCACTCATTTTCAGTAAAAGAGCCAAAGTGGACAATTCTATAGTCCTTTTCACTTTATAAATCGCATGTGTTCTAAATGAGCTAATTTTATAATTATACTCAGGTTTTGGGAGAGATGATTTATTTAAATTTTATTTGGGTGATTATAATGCTAACTTCAGTGCTTTTGCCATTTTTTTTTCCAGCAGATTGATTATGGAGCTATTATAGTCTGTTTCAACGAGTGAATGATAATAGGGAAAAAAAAAAAACTGTAGGAAAAGAAACTAGTGCCACAGATGCCACTTTAAATGGACATATGGGGTATTATTCTAAAATGATTTTTGGTGAAACATGACATTTTATAATATCCATCCCCAATATTTCATGGTTCCATATTCCCACCAAGGCCTTTTCCCTATAGTTTCCCTGGGTGCTTATATATTGAATAAGATTGCATGAAGCATATTTCATCTTTAGCTTTTCTTGGTGTCTATGCTCTAATTTTCCGATAACTAATTTCACAGATGCAAAGCAATGTATGGATTTGCCAAATGCTAGAATTATTCCTTCTCATAAAATATTGCCCTGTTAATTGAAATGTCTTCAGTTGTATTTTTCATTTAAATAAGGTTTTCAATTTGTAAACATTGTTGCACCTGTTAGGAGAAAGAAGCATTCTGCACAGATTAAATACAATGCAGAGATTGCTGAAAAGGAAATGAAAAGACAGATGCTTTCTGATTAAGAGTGCAATATTTATGACAGGCTGGTGGTCTGATGCACATTTCTTCTGTCACTTAACAGCTGTTTCACATAATTTTTGTTCCAGATCAGTATATTTACTCTCCATAGGGCATGTCAGAGGGTCTGGCTTTCTTAGTATATCAAAAGATCAATCCATGCCCTAGTAAGCTTTCTACCACAGATTGAAGCTCTTGTTCCTCACGCTGTTTAACCTTATATTTTTTGCTCTTCTGCTTGAAACATTCTTTTTTAAACCCAATTTACCTCTATAATGGAGCATTTAACATTTAAATGATAATGAGATAAAGAGGTATTATAACTTTTATATAGCTGAGTTTTTTGCATAATTGTTTCAATATCATTTAGTAACCCAGCAACTGAAAACCAAGTAGCATAGGTATTTTGAAACTCTTATTCTTTTTAAGTTAGATGGCTCTGATATCAATTTTTTTTTTAAGATTTTATTTATTTATTTGACAGAGAGAGAGAGACAGCGAGAGCAGGAACACAAGCAGGGAGAGTGGGAGAGGGAGAAGCAGGCTTCCTGCCGAGCAGGGAGCCCGATGTGGGACTCAATCCCAGGACCCTGGGATCATAACCTGAGCCGAAGGCAGATGCTCAACGACTGAGCCACCCAGGCGCCCTCTGATATCAATTTTGATTCTTAAACTGATATATAACAGCATGAGTATCTGGGTGTATGTATGCATGTGTGAACTTTAATTTTAAGGTAATTTTATCACATAAAAATAATTAATTTGTGGAGGAACAATACAGATACAACACTACAATACACATGCACACATTTTGGAGCAAAGTAACTCATAGTTTACATCTTGATTCTTCATATTTTATACTACTAAGTAGAAGAATACTTTATTTTACTTAGTGATAATTCTTTCATTACATTTTCTGTTTGGAACTTAGTCACTGACACTGTTGTGTTAACAGATAATAACAGTTCAAAAGTCAATTAGAAGCTCTTGACTTAAGGAGGGGCACCTGGATGGCTCATTCGGTTAAGTGGCTAACTCTTGATTTGGGCTCAGGTCATGATCTCAGGGTTGTGAGATTATTAGCAATTCACCTTTTGGTGGTTGTGGGCTCTGAGCTGGGTGTAGAGCCTGCCTAAGATTCTCTCTCTCCGTCTGTCCCTTCCCCCACTCTCTCTCTCTCTCTCAAAACAAAACAAAACAAAACAAAACAAAACAAAAAACAAAACAAGCCCTTGACTTAAGGAACCAAATAGTTGTGTGTACCTATGCATAAGTTGTACTGATATTTTGCAATATCTGATAGAATTTGTTTCATACTGATAGCTATGAAACTTATGTAATGTCACTTAAAAATGAGATTTTACCTTTCTACTTCATGCTAATTGGAGATGGAATGGAAAGTTGTTCTTTAGAGTTCTCTCTAGTTCATTACTTTTCTTTGTAATTTATTTTGGGAAAAGTGCTTTCAGTGTCAATCAAATCATATGGTATTATTATTTTCAGATCGGACTTAATTCATTTAGGGCAGAGGTTCTTAAACATTTTGTTCTAAAAACCCATTTACCCTCTAAAAGTATTGAAAACTCCAAAGAAAAGAGCTTTTGTCTATGTGACTAATATGTATAAATATTTCCTACATTAGGAATTAAAACTGAGAAAATGTACATATATATGTATTCATTTAAAAATAGATAGTAAACCTGTTACAAATTAATATAAATAACTTATTTTTATGAAAGAGAATTATATTTCCCAAGACAAGAAAATACAAATTAGAAGAGTGGCATTATTTTACCTTTTTGCAAATCTCTTTATGGTGACGTAATATGAGATAGCTGGATTCTCATATGTGTTTCTACACTTTAATCTGTTGTTATATGTTTTCTTGGTTGAAATGTATGAAGAAAATCTGGTGTGATAGTCTTTTCATATAATGGCAAGTATTTTTCTTCTATACTACACTGAGACTTGGGAAGTATTAGTTTTCTAACGGTTAGTTTCAACGTGGAATCTACATATTGATGAGCTTTTTGCAACCTGTACACTTATGAATGGAGAGAGAAAATGAAAGCATGAAGCTATGTAATGTCATTATTATTATGAAAATAGTGTTGATCCCAGGGAGCCCTGAGGGCCTCCGACCACACATGGAGAAATGCTGATTTGGGGACGTGGCCTTGGTTACACTAGCCTACCTCATCCTTTATGTTTGACCCAAGGTGTTCAACATTGCTCTTTTTCAAGAATCTGAACTGTGATTCTCTATAAACCTGTTTGTGTATTTTCCGGGCATTTCTGGGTATTGCCATCCCATTCACCTGACAAACAACATGAAGTAGGGAATATAACACTCTCATAAACTGTGACTTTACAAAGAATTGCACTTCTGAGAAGCCTTCTTTTAGAAGAGAAGGTTAAACCCCAATCAACAAATCAACAGTTATAGAGCAGACTTGAAAAGCTTTGATTGTACAGTATATGAAATGCCTGTCACAGAGGGAGTGCTATTAAAGTTGCTGTATGCTTCTAGGAGCCTGAGGAGTAAACACAAGAAATTGAAATATGATACAGATATTGAAAAAAAAAAACAAAGAATGAAGAAACTCTTAAGACTCAAATGGATGATTCAAAAGATCATACTTCAAATTGCCTAATATTTAGAAATGGCTGCAAGGAGGACAGATGTCCCCTAGCAGTTGTCCTTGCTTAGAATTCTAAATAAGAACATTTATTCCAAATGCCTACCACCATTAGATCAAAGTATATTATGCATGTACTATATTTTAGCTCTAATGCTATTTTCAGGGATTGTCTTGTGATCATCCCTGTTATGAGGAAATTTGTTTTATAAGGAAGTTTTTTATAATTTCAGTAATAATACTTACAGGTGGGTTTAATGACAGACCAACCATGTTGTAAGTTTGGCAACATTTAAGTTAAGAATATAGGGTAGCTTCAATGTGATATATTCAGGTATTTGTTAATTCAAACTCATTCATTTTTTTAGCCAGCAGTTATTAAGTACTTGCCATAATCCAATGCTATGTTAGAAATTCAGAGATGAATAAAATCTGCTCTCCTTCTCTTAAAGTGGTCACAGTCTAGATTAGGACTCAAGACATATAAATAATCAAGTCAAGAAAGTATAGTAGAAGTTCTCTTAAGTGACTTCCACTTAATCAGCTTGTAGAATTCATTGACAATTTCCATCCCTTTAGAACACAAAGATCAATGCCCAAGCCTCCTTGAAGCTCATCATGGTAGATCCTTTCTGAATTTTTGCATACTTGTGTTTTCTTAGTTTATGTGGTATGCTTGCCCGGAGCCAGCTATACTCTCAGATCTATATATGCCCTTTTTGCATTTGTTATAAATAACAAGGTATTTTAATTGCTACATAAACTTGTGAGTCATGAATATGAAAAAAATTACTTCTAAGAAAACTATAATGATAATGTTCTAAAAGGTGAATTGCTAATAAAAAATTGATATGCAGTAGACCAGGCAGCTCTTAAAGATCTGGGGAAATGGTAGTAATCTAGATGCATTCCGCATTCAGTCTACTTCACAAACATCTTTAATAATTCACTTTAAATAAAAAAGCAGCTTGAAATGTATTAATGTTTAGGACAAGAAAGAAATAACAGAGCTTTATTCAACAGGTCAATGTTTAGAGAAAAGGTTTTGGCTTTTCATCAAAATATTGGGCCAATAGACCTGTACAAGTTCTAAATTAACATATTACTTTAGAGATGTATTTTTCTTACTGATTATTTAATTAAACCAGCTTCTAAATAAGTAACCTGCCAGTCAGTGGGACAAATCATATTGGGTAAGATGGCTCACTCTGTAAGTGAAGTGATAGAGGCAGGGTAGTATGAAGGAAAATTTTATTTAACACATGTAACATCTGTGGTAAGCATTGTTTTGTTCTAAATACTTTAAACATGTTCATTCATTTAATTTAGTTCTTGTCCTTATAACTAGTACTTATTAGGAATGTACTAGTATTACCACTTTCATTAAAGATGAAACCTAGGCACCAAGTGGCCAACATCACCCGTCTACTAAGTGGTAGAGTAAGGCTCAAACCAGCACACTGTAGTGCCAGATATCTGGGCTTCCCCCCCTAGTCTTAGACTGTTTCTTGAGGTTTTCTACATAAAATGACTAGTCCTAAAATGCTTTCCACCTCCCACTATATCCATAGTGCAATGTAACACCACAGTATGTGGTGTTTCTTTTTATTTCTACTTTCCTATACAAAGGTTCTAAACATTTCAGCTTTGACAATTCTTAAAGTTAAGCAATAGCTGGAAGTGGGTAATATTTCTTAACTGAATTTAAAATGAGCCCATAGTTTACATATAATGACAAAATTGTTATGAATGTTTCCTTATAGTAATTTACAAAGTCTTGTCCAAGACAAATAGCATTTATAATTTTATTTCCAAGTTCATTTTGGAAGATGAGGACAAGGACGTTTGTCTCTTCTAATTTTAAAGATAATGACGTATTTCTTCAAGTAGAATATTTTGAAATCTAAAACCATTTTGAGGAGGGGTACCTGGGTGGTTCAGTCAGTTAAGCAGCCAACTCTTGGTTTTGGCTCAGGTCATGACCTGGGGTTGTGAGATCTGGGTTGTGAGATCAGGCCCCATATGGGGCTCTCTGCTCAGTGGGGAGTCTGCTTCTCTCCCTCTTGGTCTCCCTCTGCCCTTCCCCCCACTCATGTGCTCTCTCTCATTCTCTCTCTGCCCCAAATAAATAAATAAATCTTTAAAAATTAAAATTATTTTGGGGATGAATTTAGATGACTCTTTAAAATGAATAATTAAAATGTTAACAGCAGTTTTGGTACCCATATGCTCTAACCGTTAACTCCAGAAGGAAACAGCATATCTAGATTTCATATAGCTGTGGATGATGACTATGGCTATGATTGAATTTCCTTGTCCATTCCTTAATCTCCACAATTCCATACCGTTTTATTTGCCTCTGGAATTGCAGGTTTTCAACATCTGTTTCACAGTTAATAGTGTTTCACACAGAAGCTTATAGTTTTGTTTGTTTTTTAATAAGCAAATGCTTCTATAGAAACTACAAAGAAAGACACAACAGTGGCCTTTGAAGTCTCATAAATGTTAAAAAGAAATGGGTTGAAGCCAAGGCCACTTGGCTTTTAAAGATCACTATAGCTTCCTCATGAAAGTTCCAGCTTTTATATTAGTCTCAAGAGAGTTGCAGTTGTCGTCAGTCTTTTATGATGCTCTGTCCCTGTGATTTTAAATGAACAGAGAATATTCTGAAGGAGAACAAAGTATTTACCAGTATTTTGATTTTCACAGTCTCTTGTCAATAGCATTAGCATTGAAATTATTTTGATATTTTTCTCTTATTAGTGAAAAATGTTTTAAGTCTAAATAGTGTAGTGTTTATGTAGTACTGATAAATGGGCAAAAGTAGGAAAAAAATAAACGGTAACTTCACACACAAGGTCATTTTTAGCTCTTTAAATTAGTATCTTCTCACTTTATATTTATTCATTGATAATTCTTGTCAGAGCATTCAAAATGTTATATATACTCCATGTTTAGAGACAACTTCTAATTTATCACTCAGGTATACATATATGGAAATTGAATTGAAAAGAAATTTTGTGTTATTATTGCTGAGACCTATTGTTAGAAATAATAAAATCAGATTAGGACATGGCAAAATATTGAGGTGAAATTCAAAGCACTTCTTTTCTATACTGGCCACAGGTTCAGGTTAGGAATAGAAGCTCCATCGGCTATCATTGGTTTGCAGACTCCCACCAGTTGTGATTTTGGACAATCCAAGAGGTCAAAGTAAGATCAGAGGCTTCTTTGGTGGGAGGATGGTCATATGAGTTATGGGTCCACAGATGGGCCTGGCCCAGAATTTCTCTGATGGAGTGACTGAAAAAAACAAACAAACAAACAAAAAACAACAGTCATAGATTCATTGACTTCTAGAGCAACACTGATCATTGAACCCATGTAGCTTAATTCATTATTCTGTATTAAAGGAAATAGAAGCTTAGAATCAGGACTAGAAGAAAAAAAGCAATAAATTAAGTCCTGACTTAGTTATGCCTACTCCTAGCCCAATGCATCTATCTATACCTGTTCTCTGCTAAACTCCTATTCTGTATTGTCTATTCTTTTTCACACTTCTTTCCTCAATTTTCTTCTCTCTCCCCTCTCCAGTCTGGCTTCTTTTACATTTTCCTGCACATAAGGTCATATTCTTCATATTCTTTTCTTCTTTTTCTCCCCTTGCCTTTTCTGGATGGTTTTCTGCTCCCACTCCCTTTCCTCCCATTCTGTTTTCTTTTCTTTCTTTCTTTTTCTTTTCTTTTTTTTTATTGACTCTGAAATTTAGTCTATTTCAAGTGACTTAATGTGTTTAATTTGATCATAGGTGAAGCTATAGCCCAATTCCCCCCTAACATTTCAGGGTACAAGGCAATGGTACAAATGGGAGCTGTTATGTGTACATACTCTTTAAATGTTATAAATCAAACTAAAAAAATGTTCAATAAAATATACTTTCCTCCTGATCTGACAAACACCTATTTAAAAATATTGGGAAGGCAGGCTTGAATTTAATGTTTGCAGACTCATGAGACTCCTATGCCTAAATGTGGTGACAGAGGAAGAACTGACCCTCAGCTCCTGACCCTTGATCCTTGACCCACCCTTCTTTTTCTGCCCACCCTTGGTTCAGTCCCACACTATGAGGGGCCTTGTGTACATGTGTGTGTACCCAGTCTGCACTTGTAAGCATAGTCCCTAGCACCCATAAATGGCTACGTCTCACCCATTTCCTCGGCCTAGGGTTGCATACTGGAGGGACAGTCTTCCCTGGAGATTATAGACCTGGAAAAGAAGGTTGGCCACTGGAAACAGATATAAGGCCTTTTGAGCAGGGAATTCTGAGATTCTAGAATTCAAGGTTAACTAGAACTTAATCTAGAAAGGGAGTCATGGACTCTGAGTAGGCACATTTCTCTGAGTTGACTTAAGATAAAAAAAACCTTGGAAATAAAAAGTGACTAAACTCTAGATACTGAACTTTAGGTATGCCAAACTGTTGACGGTCCTGGTGTAGGAAAATAAATATTCTTGAAGAAACCTGCTCAAATGCCTTGAGTGTGTTATCTAAGATTTGTTGCTAAGAAAACTGGAGACCTGAACCGATCATTATAGGATCATTGGCAGTATCAGCTGGGTGTTGACCTAACTAACCTAGGTTCTAAAAGGTGTGGCTCTCTAATGATTGTGACCTTGAAGCTGTGAGGTACTCAATACAGCAAATCACTTCCAGGATATGGTTGAAAATGTGTTTCAAAATTTCAAGCTTAGGGCGCCTGGATGGCTCAGTTGGTTAAGTGTCTGCCTTTGGCTTGGGTCATGATCCCGGGGTCCTGGGATTGAGTCCTACATTGGGCTCCTTGCTCCGTGGGGAACCTACTTCTCCCTCTCCCTCTGCCTCCCTCCCTCCCCCCTCTGTCTCTCACGAATAAATAAATAGAATCTTAAAAAAAAATCAAACTTAATGAAGTATAAAAAGAAGTGAGAAGTTGTCAAAATGAAAAATATTCAAACAGACCCAGTGTCTGGGACATGAGTTCTAGAGCAAGAGTTCATTTCAGTAAACTTTCTAAGCAAAGAAATGCATGATGGAATCTTGAACAAACTCTGGGCATCTTCAAGTGCTATGTTCTCTGCCATCTACTCCATTTTGAAGATTATGATCATGTACTACTGTGAAAAGTTTATAAAATTGTGTTTTATGAGCCCAAATGGTGTGTATATGCATACCAAAATATTTTGAGCCAAGAAACATCTTTGGATATTTTTTTTGACAGAGGAACAGTAGAAATTTCCATGTTTGAAACTTAAGGAGAAAAATGTGAATTCCAAACGAAAACACAATCAGAAAACTGGAAAGTAGGGAATGCTGGTTGAGAACTTAGTTAGCATTTAGTTTTCTTATATTCTGTTGGTAACCATAGTCTTTTCAAATATATCTTGTAAAGAGAGCCCTGCTACGTAGCATAATATAACTAAAATACTATACTGGAAAGCAAAATAATTCTGTTTGCTTGAAATATAGTTATTGGTAATTTTACATTCATTAAGTAAATGTATGAATGAGTGGATGGATACATTTTTTAAATTAATATTTTAATCATAGCTACGATATGCTTACAAACCTTAATCTCCCCCCTCCTCCCTCCCTAACTTCTTTAATCAAATTTTAGTCATGCTCTGTATATATTGTTGCTATTCATTTATTTAAGATGATATTAATACAGTTTTCAGATTGTTTTAAAACATAATAATCCATAATATAATTGCATCATAAATTGATGTAACTGTGCACCTATTATTCGATAAGTTTGCCTGCATTGTTTTGTTATTATAGGTAATATTTTGTGGAAATGTGTAGACCTGATATCTGTTCCTCTCTCCAGTTCCTCTGAAGTAAATTTGTGGGTTTAAAGTTTGGGTCAAAATATGAATATTTTAAGCCCTTCGAGATGTTGGAAAAAGATCTTCCTGAATGGTGGTGTATTTTAAAACCTTTGTGGCAAAGCATTAGATTGTTCTTTACTCTCACTCTTGCCAACAGTGTTCATTCTTTTAATTGATTTTCTTTTATACTAACTTAATATTAATTTACTAACATTAAAAACTATTTTGTAAGGATATTCAGTGTGGAGTCTGTATTTGGAAATGAATGTCAGCATAGATCAAGATATTTAAATATCTTTCCAGATATAAAAACAGAAATAATATGGCTAAGATATTAACTGAAGGGTCCAGCCTGATAAATTGTAAATTTGTAATTAATTTAATAATCAGTATGAGGATGACATTCATAAAGGAGTCTTAAAGGCTCAAGTTTATCAAGGCATGTAACGTAAGGCTGAACTTCAAGAAGCTTTGAAGTATTTCAGGTGTTGCAGCTGGAAAATAGAAAATGTATGACAACTAGCTTGACAGGTGTCAGAGATTGCCTTGTGAAAGTTCTAGTATATTGTTCAAAACTACTGCAAGGAAGCAGTATATAGAATTTCTTCAACAAGGTCATAGCAGTTCCTAAGAGGATAGGACAGAGGAGACAATGAAAAAAATTGGAGTTAAAAGTGCACATAAGTCAGCTTTTAATGATTCCAAGGTCATGATTTTAAAATTATGGATACTGACTTTTCGTACTGCACCAAGGTAGATACGTGTATTTAGAGGTGGAGAAGGGGAGTGCAGATTGTTAAGAGGCCCAGGGCATGATGAATGTCTCTGGAGAGTGGGCATGCCACCCCTTCAGAATAGCTGGTACTGCTATACACAATGATTAACCTGTAAGGCAACAAAAAAAAATAGACTTGTACCGCATTGTACTCTATCATTCTCTGATGTCGTTTTTCAGGAGATGCCCTGGGAAAAAGGACACTTCATCATGGGTTGGTGGGTGGGTGGGTGGGGATTAGTGTAGAAGTGGCAAGTATATCCTGAATCTTAATGTATTCATATTTCTATTTTATCCATTTTATTATTGGATTCTATGTTTTCATATGTAATACGAAGCATTGTTCTAAAATGAAGAATGGCTCCGTCGGTGAAACGTCTGCCTTTGTTTGGCTCAGGTCATGATACCAGGGTCCTGGGATCAAGCCCCACATCAGGCTCCCTGCTGGGCAGGGAGTCTGCTTATCCCTCTCCTTCCCATTTGTGCTGTCTCTCGTTATGTCTATTGCTATCTCTGTCTCTCTCAAAAAAATAAATAAAATCTTTAAAAAAATAAAATAAACAGAAAATTTAACTCCGATGCTAAAAGAAATCCCAGACTCATAGTCCTAAAAGTTTCCCAAAAACATTTGTTAGACTTGTTTATGTTTGTAAAAAAATATTCTAGACAGAAGAAATGATGGAAAGGAACAAATATATTACGTTAACATGAAAGAAATTTAGTCTTTCTCTTCCTTAACAAATATTAATCATCACCATCAATTAAGTTTAATTGAGCACAAACTAGGTGCAGAACAGTATGCTATGCATTAAGAACAAATAAAGCTATGATACAATCCATGGTGCTCAAGGGATTTATAATCTCTTTAGAGCATCCAGGCATGAGCATAAACAAATAAATGGCAATAAAAGAAGCCAAGGCTCAGTGCCAAGTGATTTCTCTAAACATAAGTTGTCTGAGCCATAGCAAACAGAGTGATTCATTTAAAATTTTAATTATTTTTATTTTCTTAGAATTTACATGTATATTTAAAACTTTGTTAACATCACCATAGATTCTTGAACCCTTCACGAAATACAGATACATCCACCATAAATAATATAAGTCTCAAGAGTACTATGGGGGAGAAATAAAACTGAGACTGTACCTGTCAGACAATAAATCAGAGAGAGAAATTTCAGCAGAGAGCATCAGGTCTTACAAGTCTACAAACTCCTGTACCTCTCCAGAGGTCAAAGTGACAGGTAGCATCATGATGGCTTCTTCCATGGTAATATTCAAAGTCCGTTTCTGGAATCGTCCATGGATTGGTTACTGGTAGGGTCCATTTATAAAGGCATCTATGTATTACAATGTCCTCTTAATTCAGAATCTAGACATGTGATAACATCACTTTCCCAGAACATCGCCATAAGCTCATCCACCCAAGCTCTAATTCTTGAAATTATTGTTGACTCTTTTCTTCTTCATCCCCCAATCAATTTTTTCTAACTCCTATTTTTGCCAGTCACTCCATTGCTGAGTTCAATTTATTTTTTCTTACAGTGTATCTCATTGCTATCATTGAAACTCCAGCTGGTGTAGGCCATTCATTATGCCCTCATAAAGGACTTTGGTCTCCTATTTTGGTAGACTTCCCTGCCACCACTTCATCCTGCAACTGCTTAAAGACTAACCTCCAAAAAATGTCTTTACTTATGCCTCTCTTCCCTTTCCTTTCCCTGGCTTAGCAACCTTCCACATTTTCCAGTGAACAATTTTTAATAGTCCTATCAATAACATAATCTTTTCCTCAACACAACTATTGTTTTTATCATTCTCATGACATCTAATAGGGTAATGCCTTGAAGTTCATTGTATTCTCTTTTTCTCCTAATAGTGTATATGCTGGTTGAGTCTGCAAGTTTTGTCCTAACCATATTTGTATACTATGTTTGTACCAAGAGGGTACAACCATGAAACAGTCCTCTGAATTACATTAATCCCTATTTAAACAGTGTGCTCATTTCTTAGGGCTGCCTTAACAAAGTACTACCAGTACTGGGTGGTTCAAACAACGAAATTTATTGTCTCACATTTCTAGAGCCTATAAATCAAGATCGAGGTGTCAGTAGGCAGGGTTGTTTCTCTCTGAAGGCTGTAAAGAAAAATGTGTTCCATGCCTCTCTCCTAGCTTCTGGTGCTTTAATCTTTGGCATTCTTTGGCTTGTAGCAACATAATTCCAATATTCACATGGCATTCTACCTGTCTCTGTCTTTGTGTCCACATTTTCCCTTTTAATATAGACACAGTCATATTGGATTAAGAGTTACTCTAATGACCTCATTTTAGCCTAATAATCTGCAAAGACCCTATATCCCCATAAGATCATTTTCAAAGGTATTGGGGGTTAAAACGTCAACATCTTGGAGACACAATCCAACCCCAAACAGCCAGTACTATTTTAGATTAATGTGGACTGCAGAGGATTGTGTTTTGGGGGGTTGGTCTTTTGTTTGTTTGCTTGTTTTTTAGGAAATTGATTTGTAGCTTCTTGACTATGTTTCTGTTCTATCCCTGAAGTGTTCATTTGAACTTGCAAACTACATATAAATTGTCTACCTTCTCCAATCCTTCTATTCCCCCTTTATTTATTTATTTATTTATTTATTTATTTATTTATTATTATTTTTTTTAAAGATTTTATTTATTTATTTGAGACAGAGAGAATGAGAGAGAGAGAGAGAGCACATGAGAGGGGGGAGGGTCAGAGGGAGAAGCAGGCACCCCGCCGAGCAGGGAGCCTGATGCGGGACTTGATCCAGGGACTCCAGGATCATGACCTGAGCCGAAGGCAGTCGCTTAACCAACTGAGCCACCCAGGCGCCCTCTATTCCCCCTTTAAATATCTTTTCATATAGATTTAGAATACTTGCTATTAAATTTCCTTCCTGTTCTTTTAAAATAACTTTAGCAGTTTGGGTCAGGAAGACCTGATAAAGTACTTAAGTATTTCCAAGTGACACACTGTACATTTGTTTATGTTCCAGTTAGCTGGGTTCATTGGTTTGCATGATTATCTAATCACATTACTATACAATATTGCAAAGTGGAAATCGGAATAAGCTTTCCATGATTGGTCATCATAGAAAATAGAATCTTGATTTGCTATGGTTCCAGATGGTGGTTTGCTTATAATAGTTTAGATTTAATCATAATCATTATAAACTAAACGCAGCTAAATTATACTATCTTAGAGAGAATTTTCATGTTGTTTGCAACCATAGGCTCTTGCAGAAGGCGTGTCCTTATCCTTTGTAGAGTTAGGAATAGACTATTATTACTATGCCATTCTTTGAATGTTGCCATTCTCTTTACCATAAAGAATTAATCCTTAAAATTAGTGCTTCCCAGTCATGAATGTTATTTATTTGTGATTCGTCTTTTGAGCACATCCAAGTAGAATATTTTTTTGATGTTGAGAAGCCTGCTCTCCAGGTAACATCACAGGTATGTTGAGATTATTACCAACATTATCAATTTGTTTTGAGAAAATATTTTAGCATACATTAGTATAAAATATCCCTAGTTTTTTAAATTATTTATTGGCAGATATAAATTCGGTATGCAATATTTTATGCTAGCTGTCCAGAACCCGGCTCTGTACGGCTTACAGAACATTTATTTTTACCACCTAAGTCATAAAAGTTGTTTTCCATATCTTCAGTCAAACTTAACTACAGGCAAGAAGAAGTGAAGAAATTACCTGTCACATTATTCACAGGCCAGACCACGATACTGTAAATACCATGGCCCACTAAGCTAATTTAGAAGAAAAAATGGAAAGAGGTTTTTAAAAGATGGCATTTGTATGTAATATATGTAGAAGAGTTTAGGGTTTTGACAGTTTGAGATTGTATCCTCTTTAGAGAGAATGCATAATGACTTTTATTTCTTTTGAAATATGCATAACTTCTTGAAGGTAACTTTCAACTCTCATTAGCACTTTTCAAAGCAAGTTTCCCATCTTTATGAAAGCAGAGGGTATGACATACCTGAACTTTGAATAGAGTGAATGTTTACTTATCAACAATTCAATCATTTCCCCTCTTGTTTGGATCTTTCACTCCATTAATTTGTGGGAGAAAAAAAAAAACCTACTGTGGACATACAAGTTTGGGTTTGACTGTTCTATTATTAAGTCTCCTACCTAATCAACATTACAAGAATATATCTAATTCTAGCTAAAGTATGGAATGCTGTTAAGATCTGTTTGTGGGAATGAGTTTGTAGATAAAAGTGTGGCTATTGTTGATTGTCCATCCTTGTTTCTTACTGACCTGTAACTTTTTACAAGTTAACTTCTTTCAACTATAATCTCCTCATCTACAAAGTGAGAGTTTTAATGATACCTGCATCATGATTACCTTGATTATTATGTCAGGGTTTCTCAACCTCAACACTATGACATTTGCCAGATAATTCTTTGTCGTGGAGTGCTGCCCTGTGTTTTGAAGGATGTTTAGCCACATCTCTGGTCTCTGTTTACTAGATGCCAGTGTAGCGCTCCGCCCCTTAGTCATGACAACCAAAAATGTCTCCAGATATCACTAAAAGCCTGCTGAAAGGCAAAATTCCCCCAGTTGAAGATCACTGGATTACATGAATATCAATATCTGCATCTATAGAGAGAGCTTTGCACAGTTTCTGGCATATAAGTGCTCAGTAAACTTTGGCTATGATTATCATATAGCTGACAGGCTTTTATAATATCTTCTCTGAAGAGCCATACTCTTTAAAAACATGAACACTATCTCTGTTCTCTTTGTATATGTACAAGTGTATATAGATCTATATCTGAATATATGTGTACATGTATATTAGATATTTTCCAGCTATTATTCAAAGTAATGAAGGGCATAACAAAATAGTTAATATCTACCCAGAGCCATCAAGCCTCATTAGATTCATTCTCTTGGCCAATACATATTTTACAAATTATCAAAACTTTCCAAAAGAGATGGACTTAAATTTCTCTCTCTCCTACGTGACCATGTAAGAATAAAATACAGACATAGGAAATGGCAGACAGTAGAGTGGAAATATTGGTGTCTATTACACAACATGATAGGGATTATCACCAGTGAGGATTTTTTTTTCCTCTAACCCCATGGCTGGGTCCAAAAATAGACCTCAATTTTTTTTTTTTTAATGCTGCTTGATTCCTAAAAGCCTAAAATGGGAAGCATTAAAAGTTTAAAATGGGAAGCAATATGTGAAAATGTAAAAACTGGTTTAGGTAATTCCAGTATCCTAACGGTAA
Source organism: Mirounga leonina (assembly GCF_011800145.1). Lineage (NCBI taxonomy): Eukaryota > Metazoa > Chordata > Mammalia > Carnivora > Phocidae > Mirounga > Mirounga leonina. Next base: position 66,882,576 of record NW_023270268.1, read on the forward strand.
TAATAGTAATAACTTGATTTGTTTCATTTTTTATATATTTTGAGGCCTTTCCCTTGTCTCCTGTAATCCCCTCAGCTGTGCTCTTTAGGTAGGGATTATTTCGACCTACTTATAGACATGGAGACTGAGACAGAGGTCATACTCCTATTAAGGGACAAATATGGGGCCAAATAATATGTCTCAAAGAATATAAGTTTCCCCTACCCCCCAGGCCGTCAGATGTCTAAGCACAGCTCCCACTGCCGTAGCCATGAGCCATTCTGAGAAACTTGCATGATGTTTCCACTCATGAGCCTTTTCCATTCATCTCCCTTTCTTTCTCACTATTTCAAGTGACTTAATCCTTCACAGTGCACTCCAGGGTTATTCCCTCTAACAGGCTTTGGTAATGCTTTTAGTACATTACTCTACATGAATTGTACTCTTAAATATTCTTCTGAACACTCATTTAGTTGAGTTTTGTAGTAAGAGCACACTGACATTGTTAAGGTTAATGACTCAGTGTTTTACAAGTTGAAACACATTTGAGGTTAAATTGATTGTTTGGATCATTTTATTCAACATCGTGAAGGCCCTGAGTGTGGGTGTTACTTACTGCCTTGGAGGAACATCTTTGTTACACCCTTAATGGTGTGGTATCGATAGTGATAACATATTAGCAAGCCTCCCATTACTCTAAAAGTGTTTCTGAAATGTGGGCTATAAAAATTACTGCTAGTGAATTTACACTGGCATATCGGTACTCTATGATAAAAAAGCATTTATCATTTTATCTATTGCATGGTATGCTCATTTAAAATCCTGTCACATAAGAATCATTAATTCCACTGTCCCCATGACAGTGTTAATGATCAGAGTTTCAGTCTCTCGGCCAAGGCTGCACAATTACTAAATGGCAATAATAATAATAATAATAATAATAATAATGGCTAACATTTACAAAGTGGCTACTATGTACTAGGCATTATGTTAAGTGCTTTGTTGTATATAAAGACATTTATTTCTTAGAAAGTTTAAGTAGCTTTTGGTGTCCATGTAAGTCTTAAGGAGGAATCTGAAGCCAGTCTGATTTCAGAGATTATTCCCTTAACGTAAGCTTCCTCCCTACACTCCATTCCTAGAGCTGGACCTTGAGTCAAGTCCTCTGGCTTCTTCTTCTGCCTCCAGATTTCTCATTTGTCTGCCTCTCTTGTTGCAAGATCTTATGTTGATTGACCATTATATACTAGTTTCTCAGTATCAGTGTACCTTCAGTGCTTAATGCACTGGCTAAGACACTCAACGAACACCTGGTGAATTAACCTGTTACTCTTAATTTGCATATTTACAGGAGCCTTTGAAAAGATCTGTGTTTATCCCAACTAAATGACTTAGTTATGGGTGTATATAACATGTTAGGCCAGTACTGGAAGAGCATGCAGACCTCTAGGGACATCTGAAATTTCACAATGTAAGTAATTGTCTTATCTTAAAAACATGATGTAAGGCTGGCCCTTCTTTAATAATTCTATTCTTATAAATTATTCTTAAAATGCTATGCTATTATAACAAGAAACATAAAGAACCCAAAATCTTCCAAAGATAAAAAACACATGACAAAGTAATAAAAAGCATAATATCTACAAAGGAATGAGAGTAAGACTGGCATCAGAATCCTCATCAGCAAGTTAGGATAGTACCAGAAAATGGGGAAATGCCTTTAGAGTTTTTAGAGAAAGTTATTTTAAACCTAGAATTCTAGACCCACTGTATCTATCAGTTGTGTAAACAGAATCAGGACCTCTCTATTGCATGGGCTCACAAAGCTTACTTCTTATGTATGTATTCTTAGAAAATTTCTTTAAGATGCTACAAAATGAGGAGAAAAATAAGAAAAAGGGTGATATGGAATACAGGAAACAGTGACTGTCATTCAAAAGAATACCGAATGGAAGAAATAGGAGTGAAGCTATACAGCTATCCAAAAAACAAATGGTCCAATAAGAAGCAAAGGGACAGAGACATCTGGAAGGGCACAAAGATCAAAGCAAAATCCAAAATTCATATGAGAGTTATAATTTAAATATGAAACTTCCAATTTAAAATAGAGTATAAATCAGTGAAGCTTAAGAGTGGAATGGATTTCAAACAATGAATAGAACAAGTAATAAGCTGGCAGATATTTGGAATATTTAAAAACAGAAAATGTTTCTTCACTCAATAAGGAGGAGGGGAAAAAAAAAACAAAAAACAACAATCAGAAATTCTGCAGAGAAGGGAAAAAACCAAAATCTGAAGTTAACTGATGTGTCTCTAGATTTTGATCAATAAGTAAGAAAGGAAAATCTATATGAGTAGTATTTTTGAGTGGAATGAGGTTGTTTTATTGGTTAGAAATGTATATAATTCTGATAGCCTACTTGCCTCAGTAGTGAATGATAGTTACATAGTTAAAATGTTATACATATTGTTTATTGTATATTTCAACTTTTGAAATAAAGCTATATATAAATAATTATGATAATACAGTAGAATGTAAATAATAGGAATTTTGTCAACATAAAAGTAGCAAATGTTGCATATTTGGAGATTAAAGAAGCATAGGGGCAATAATATATTAACTCTATATGGGGAGAAATTAAGATACAATTAAGAATTGGTGGAACTAAAAATAGAGATTTAAGTATTTTTAAATATTAAAAATATGCATGAGCTAAGAATAGTGTTTATAACCGTGTTTGGGGTAAAAGGAGTAATTTGATGGCTGTTTATGAACTAAATCTATCTTTAAATACACAATGTTAATATATTATTTAAATTTATGAATTAATAAAGAGTAGTATTAGTATGTAATTCAGAAAAATTAATAAAACCATCAAGATAAGTAAACACTGAAGCTCATATGGGTAGTAAATAAAACTAATTATTTACTACTCTAATGGTATACGAGTAAATAAAGTATCAGAACTACAAAGAAGAAAAGGATTGGGGGAAGGAGAGAGGAAAAAGAGAAGGTCGTTAATTCAGTAATTGAGAGAGGAGAAATGACCCCGTCAAGTAGCAAAGCAGGAATTAGAAACCAGAGAATAATGAACTCATTTCACATTGTATACATTTTAAATGGAGACATTCTAGCAAAGCTAGTACTCTAGATTTGTCTGATTCATGTATATTTTATCTTGTCACTGAGCAAAATCAGGAGTTGAGAAGATTTCTGTGAACATCATCATGCAAGAGAAAAAGAAAATCTAGGAATGTATTCTGTGAATACACTCTTTTTCCAGGTAATGAGGTAGAACATACGTAATTTTGCTCACTAACAATGTTTCTTTAGTAGTTTCGGCTTCATTTGACAAAACTGGTATCTTTACTATGATGATATTACTCATCACTCATCACTTATCACTATAGGTACAAATGAACATTATTATAGAGATGGTTTAAGATTGTTGTCTTCTTCTAATATACATGAATAATCGAAAGTAACTTTTAGCTTAAACACTGTTATCTGATTGTTTTATGGGTGCAAATCTTGGGCCCATATCAGCTGTATGAGAGCAGGACGAAATCATATTCCTTAGTCTCTAATATTTAATTTCAATAAAAATAAATACCAGGTATATCATATTGCAGTTTAAAACTTGGAAAAACTTAAATCAAGCTAGACATAATCTCAAGAATTCACACCAATACTTCTAATTATTTTGAGGAATTATTTATAATATTCTCAGTTGTATGTCCTTGGCTAGAAAAAGAAATTTAGAGAAATCTAAAATAATTAAATATATATATATATATGTCTCAAGACACTTAGTTTTAAATTTACATACATATATATAATCTTAAATTCTAAAAGAATCACATCTTTTTTGCATAGCAGATGTTTCCTCTTTTAAAGGTAAAAACTATCACAGAGAAGTATTAGACGAGTTCTTGGAGAGATTTGGAAAGCTTTAATATGTTAGCTTTGGAAACTTAAAATGAATTCATTTTTTTTTTCCCTGAACATCCCTTACCAGTGTCTGTACTTCATTTGCCTTTTGTCCCACAAATACATTTTAGTCTTAACCAAGCTTGAGCCAACTAACCAGACCATGTGCCATTGTATTACATACACTCTGTGACAAATGGACCTTGTTTCATTTCAAAGGATTTGAACTTGAAATCTCTCCCAACAGTTATAAAGCAAATGTCTTTCCTCCTGTCAGCCATTGCCTAATTTAAACTTCCCATCTGCATTTCTAATTATGATACAGAAAAATCTGTGTCTAACAAAGAGTTGTTTGTTCTTTTTTCCCCCCTCTCAGGAAGGACAAATTTAGGCATATGGCTAAAAAGAAGGACGGCATTTTCATTTCACACCTTAAAAATGCCATCTAATAATTCTTTATTGATTTTTTTAGGTGCCCGATGTTTACTTTTGAAACACATTTTGGTATTCTTTTTTTTTTTTCAAAGATTTTATTTATTTATTTGACAGAGAGAGACACAGTGAGAGAGGAACACAAGCAGGCGGAGTGGAAGAGGGAGAGGCAGGCTTCCCGCCAAGCGGGGAGCCCGATGCGAGGCTCGATCCCAGGACTCTGGGATCATGACCTGAGCCGAAGGCAGGCGCTTAATGACTGAGCCACCCAGGCGCCCCAACACATTTTGGTATTCTTATTAAAGTTTATGTAACCATTTATTTCTGTTTTAAAATAATAAAAATTGAAATAATTTATAACATTATTTAATGTCAAAAATGTAAAATACATACATTCAGATATTATTTCTAAAGTCTTATTTATGTACCTGACCAAATGAATGCTTTTCTCCAGTGCTTTCTTATACCACACAGTAAAATGTTTTCTTTTTGTTTTTGTTTTTTGCATTTTTATTTTTAGCTCTGTGATGTTGGACACAATATGAGAAGTCCCACTTGATTTTTAAAAAATGTTTTATTGTTATGTTAATCACCATACATTATTGATGTAGTGTTCCATGATTCATTGTTTGTGCATAACACCCAGTGCTCCATGCAGAATGTGCCCTCTTTAATACCCATCACCAGGCTCACCCATCCTCCCACCCCCTTCCCCTCTAGAACCCTACCTAGAGCAATCCACTTGATTTTGATAGAGTGATTGAATATAACACGTATGTCAGGAGCACAGAATATCTGGTGATTTGGGGCATGTTATAAGTTCACAGCAAAATACTAACATGAAGACTGTCAAAATCTGGCATTTTAGGTTTTTTCAGTTAAAATACCTTGAATAGATTGAACACAGTGAATGAATCATGCTCTTATCCAGAGAGATAGTTATTGTTCTAGGTAGAAATTGAAGTTACTTGATAAAATGGCTAGGTTTATACTACACAGTAGCTGGGCCATGGATAAACAGAGGGTTTAATTCTTTAACACATAAATTCAGTATCTTCCAGAAACACCAAACAACAAAACTAAAAATCAGATCATTGACTTTCATCGTGGTTTTGTAATATCTTTAGCTATAAAACAGACATTCAGTGAAGATACATAGCCATAGCTATATTGTAGAGTCTGTAACAAAAGTAATTACAGAAATACAATTTTTGCTTTAACAAAATTAAACTCTCTGTTCCTTGGAACTTCTCTACTCTCTCTCTCATATATATATATTTATATTTATATATATTTTTAAATATGTATGTTCTCTACTCTCTCTCACATATATATACTTATATATATATGTTAATGTGTACTCATGTTGATCTGAACTTTATTAATATGTATATAGGAACTTTTCTCAATTTTAATAACCTATGAGCATCTCTTCAGAAAATATAGATTTAGAAGGCTTCTTATCTCTACATTGTAACCATGGACAAGAAGAGAGTCGATGGAAAAATAAGTCAGAGGCAGAGAAGCATTATCTGGTTTAAAATACATGAATATATATTTATATCTGTATCTATATGAACCTTTTACAGAACCCTAGTCTCCTAGCATTAATTAGTTAATGATTAACAATTATGATAGATCAATGATGAACTATTAATTATTCATTGATTGAAACTTTGGTTGAACTATAATATGGGCATAATATAGGCAATTGTGCCATATTCTGAACTTATAAACACAGTAATAAGTATATATATCTATATCTACATCCCAAGAGGACAAAAGTGACCATCTAATTCTCACAGGGAAGCCTGGGCATGCTAATTGATCTGGGCTTTATAAGTTCAGTAGATAATTATTATGCAGAATACCAAAGTTACAGGGCTTGAACAAAAATCCATGCTGTGATTCAGAAAGTTTCATTACAGTGGTAAGGGAACTGGAAAGAGGCTGGGGAGACAGGCTTTGGACAAATTTGATGGGCCTCAAATTCCATATGCAGGATGTGAGATTTAAGTCTTTTTCCTTTTTTAACAATTTATTTGGAAACAATTTCAAGCTTACAGAAAAATTTCAAGAATAAGAATAGAATAATACAAATAACAATACAAAATTTTATAAACCTTTTACCTGGAATTACCTATGGTTAATATTTTTCTCCATTTATCAATCATTTATTCTCTCTGTCTCTGGATGGTGGGTGGATAGATAGATATTAAGATATAGATAGAAATAGATATCTATGTACATATATACATCTAAAATATTTCAGAGTAAGTTATGTACATCATGTCTTTTGTCTTAAATATATCATTGTGGGGGTGCCTGGGTGGCGCAGTTGTTTAAGCATCTGACTCTTGGTTTCAGCTCAGGTCATGATCTCAGGGTTGTGGGATCAAGCCCCTCATTGGACTCCATGCTCAGTGTGGAGTCTGCTTGAGATTCTCTCTCCCTCTGCTGCTGCCCCCCCACTCTCTCTCTCAAATGAATAAATCAGTCTTTAAAAAATATGTCATTGTGCTTTTCCCCAAAACAAAAATATTCTTACATAGCTCAATGAAGTATCAACTTTAGTAAATTTAACACTAATAAAATCTAATAAAATTAATTAATAAAATTTTATCTAATCTACTGTTCACATTCTAGTTTTTCTTTTTTTCAGTTGGCCCAATAGTATCCATTATAGCCTTCATTTTTCTGCAATACAAGAACCAGTGTATGATCAGGTGTTGCATTTTGTTATTCTGCTTTTCAGCCTCATTAATCTGGAACATTTGCATGTCCTTTCTTTGTCTTTTTTTTTTTTTTTACATTTTTCATTTTTCTTAGTGAGGTGAAATAACTACAATATAAAATTTACATCTTAACCATTTTTAAGTATGCAGTTCAAAGATAGCAAATGGATTTGTATTGTTGTGTGACCAACCATCACCACCATCCATCTCCCTAAATTTTTCACCTTTTAAAATTGAAACTCTATTCCCATTGAACAATAACTCCCCATTCTTCTCTCTCCTCTGGTGCCTGGCAACTACCATTCTACTTTCTGCCTCTATGAGTTTGACTATATAGAAACCTCATATAAGTGGACTCATACAGTATTTGTCTTTTGCATTTGGTTTATTTCACTTAGTGTAATTTCCTCAAGATCCATTCATGTTGTTGCATGTGTCAGAATTTCCTGCCTTGTTAACAATACTCTATGGTATGTATACACCACATTTTGCTTTTGCATTCCTCCATCCGTGGACACTTGGGTTGTGACTATGTTTTAGCTATTGTGAAGAATGCTGCTATGAACATAAGTGTATTTCTTCAATATCCTACTTTCAATTCCCTTGGATGTATACCTAGAAGTGCAATTGTTGGATAGTAATTGGTTGGATTAGTAATGGTAAATCTATTTTTAATTTTTAGGAAACCCCCATAGTGTCTTCCACCACAGCTGTACCATTTTACATCTGCACAAACAGTATACAACGGTTCTCCTTCTCCACTTCCTCGCCAACACTTGTTATTTTCTTCTTTTTTTTTGATAGTAACCACCCTAATGGGTGTGAGGGGGTGGCTTATGGTAATTTTTTAAATCTTTGTGACATAGAAATTTTTGAAATATTCAATTTCCCTTTCCATCCACCCCACTGTTTTAAGTAAAATGTTCCTCATTTTGGGTTTGTCTGATATTTCCTTATGATTAAGGTTAGGTTATATATTCCTGGCTAAACCATACCCTACATGATATTTGGGGTTTGATTCTTTATATCATGAGGTAGAATGAAAAGATTTTAAGCATGGAAACATCCTCATCAGATCTGCATTTTAGAAAGGTAACTCCAGTGGTAAAATAGAAGATAGATAAGAATCATTGAGACCAATTAGAGGGCTACTGCCATGGTCCCTATGAGAGAGAAAGTAGACTAGAGAAGTGATAACAGGAATATGGTGCCAACATTGGTTAGCATGAACCATATAGTTTTCTGGAAAATCCATAGCTGAGGCAGGTGCACAGATTCTGCTTATCTATACTAAGTTGGAGTAAAGTAAAGGATCCCAAACTCATGGGATTGTTTCTTCTCCTAGGTACTCTATGAAGGAGAAAACATTTCCCTTTCATATTATCTAATCTCTACCTTTTAATCAGAATTAGCAGAGATGTGATGTCACTTACCTACCTGTGACTTCAATGCCACCAGATCCTTTGCTTTTTGCTCCTTCTGCATCCAGTGAAGACACTTGAATGTCTTGTCTTCTGAGTTCTGCTCCGGTATCTGACATGATTCATTCGTGCTTCTCTATAGCAAGTCTGTGAGAACAATGCATTTGCTCAAATCGGCCTTTGTTTTCTGAGCCTTTATTTCCAGCTGTGGATAGGAAAGATATTATTCCCATTAAAGAGAAATCAAGTGCATCAGTAGGAAGTAGGGAAAGTTTTTTGAGAAAATCATTTTATGTGTGTATATCTAATGCAGGTCAAGACTTTGTTATGGTAACTGGGTTGGTCAGAGAAAAGGTGATCCTAATTTGGGGGGGAGGCAAAAGACAGGCTCATTTGCCTTCTTCTCTATTCTTAGCATAGGTCTGATTTCTGCTTTGCCCAGCCTCCTTTCTCTAACCTCATTTGTTCCTCGGCCTAAAAACACCTAAGATGTATACTGTTTATTTTTCACGTAAGTATTTTAACCAACATTTAATTATAATGTTACAACATAACCTTCTATTTTTGATGCTGGGAACAATAAATTGCAGCCTATATTATCTCTATATTTTATAATAAATTTTTGAATTACAAAGCAAGTCGCTGGAACATTTCTCGGGGTGAATAAAGGCATTATTCTCCTCAGAGCATTGCCTTGTAGCTTAGCATCTCTTGGTGAGAGAGAACCCAAAAGAAAATTTTTCCTCACAAGGCTGGCAAGGAAGAGTGCTTAAACCCAGGATCACATTCTCCAAGCCTGGAACTTTACCAGCTGATCCCCTTGGCAAGTTTTATCAACTGTTCCTTATGTTGCCACTATATTTTATGTATCCTGAAGGGACAGAGGAAAGGGCTGAAGAGAAGTAGAACCAAAAAAAGCAAAACAAAAACAAAACAAAGCAAAACAAAAAGCCTTGCTGCTCCAAAGGGTGTTGAGCTATTTCTTTCTTAAGTGCCGAAGGATTTAAATCCGACAAAGAACTCCCCAGAATACAAATGAACATTTCATGCCCCAGCACCTTGGTTAGAAGTAGATACTATAACTAGGAATTTGGTGAGGTTTGCTTGCAAGAAAAGCAAAGCCACTGGAAGGAGAAATCCTGATGTTTGGAAGACAAGGGAGTTTGGTTTCCCTTTTCTGATGGCCAAACAAGGTCAGAGTCACTGCCACCTGTCTTTTTGCTTACATGACAACAATTTTGCTGTGGAGGATGTCAGAAAAGAACTGAAGGAGAAAGGGAATAACAAAAGAAGGAGATCTTTTTTTGTCACATTCAGGACAAAGATATTTTCCTTCAGTATAAATTCAGCTAAAATAGTCATAATATTTGAGGAATAACATTTCAGATCATGTTACCCCTGAAACCACTGGATGATCACTGACGGTTCTTCCTGGAAAGGCAAGATGAGACAGCACAACAGGTCTGGCCTCTCCTGTTTTTGAATCCCAGCTCTGCCTTTCGATACATGAATGGACTGTGTTGAGTTTGTTCTTAATACTTACTGCAATTTGGCTCTCCTTGACACAAAGAGAATAACATCAGGAAAACCTAACATACTTCCATTCCTTTCTCCTGGTTTGGTTTCTCTAGCTGAAGTGTCAGAGAAGAGCAAAGCAGTTTCAGGTCACTACTTGCTTTCTCTCTAAACAAGGAGGTGGGCAGGGATGCTTAAATTTCAGCAGCATGTCTGGCTGTCTGTGGTGATTTTGCTGGGTCAGTGCATATCCTTAACATAAAATTTAACAAGCAATTGAGTTGTTTATGCTGTTTTTGAAATGTCTTTCATGCCATACCAAATGGAGAGAAAAGAGAAGAAGACCACAAAAGCTATTGAATTGCAGCTCACTCAATGAATATAAAAAGAAATTGCACAGAGGTGAGAGAGCAGGTGTATTGTGAAGTTGGACTTTTTCATGAGCATGAGGAAAATTCGGGCTTTAAGCCAAATGTTTTTCAGATGAGAGTTCCAAAGAAACTTTGGCTATATATATTTTTTTCAATTCAAGTGTTTTTATTTATAAAAATAACATATGCACATTGTTGAAAAAAATGGAAAGCAAATGAAAGTATTTTTAAAAGTCATCAGTTACCCCATATTGTCTGTTAAATTTTGTTATGTTTTTCTTATAAATTTTCTTGATATTTTAGATGGATGATAGTAGGTATTTAATTTATAATTATACTTTCTTCCTCTACCCTATTAAATTAAAGTGTTTCTGTTGCTGTTGAAAACTTTTTCCACTCATAATTTGAAATAGAATCACATTTGTGTGCTCCTTGATAGATTCACATAGACACACCAAATAAAACTTCATCTCTATTTTGTTGGCAAAAACAATGAAGCCTATAGAAATAAAGGCAGCAGAAGAGGGGTTCAATAAATTATCTACTAGTTTATATTACGTATTACTTCCAAGTGTAAGAAAAAGTTGTCCGAAATGTTATAAAATCAGGTAACAGTTACCATGTAGTTCAAATTTGTTATAAACTAGCATACATTAAAAACCTGTGATTATGCCTTTCGTTTCAATCATACCTCCAAAAGAGAGAAGATGTTGACTGCCAATAAAAGGGATTTTGTTAAAAGGTATATTTTAAGGTCAATCTTATGATTCTAATTTAATTGTACTGGCTGGGGCGGAGGCATTAGTGAATGTAAATAGTTCTCTAGGTAATTTTAATGTGCAGCCAGGATTGAGAAACAATGATTAGAGTTTGAAGAACAGGTTATATGTGAGGGGGGAAAAGTACAGAAACTAAAATCTGAGAAATTTAGAATTTAAAGGAAGCTAGATGTCTTACATTAATAGGAAACTGAAGTGCGATAATGTTAAGGATTTTGCCTTAGGTCACCATGTTAGTGGCAAAGCCTGGATGAGAATCCTATTTTTTGATTCCCATTGCTACCAGATGTGCAGTCTCTTATATGTCATGCCCAACAGATACTTGTTTTGTTGTTGTTGTTGCTGTTTGTTTTATTTTTCATTTAATGGAAGATAATACCTTGCAACTTCAGATTGTGGACTATGGCTAATTTATTACTTTTTTATTAAAATCTTTTTTCCTCCTTAATCTCTTAAATAAGATGTATTAGTTCCATTTTCTCCTATCTACATTTCCTATATTTATTTTTTTAATTTCAGAATATGTAGTTTATTACAAGGAGTTCATCTACAAAATGAGTCCCTTGCCCATGCTTTATTTACTGAAAGGGAAATCCATTTTATAATAAGACAAAGAGCCCACAGTGCAGGCACAAGAAGTATTTTTGTTCTGCTTTTCTTTTTCTTCCCCAGTGTTTCTTTCTCCTTCATGCTTCTACAGACTTTGGCCTACCCCTTGAATGCAAAATGAGATAGTCCTTTAAACATTTTCATAGCAGTCATGTAAGGGGTATGAATTTGTCTTGTAGATAAGTTTCTTAAGCATGGCTTGATTTAATAATATTATAGGTTTTATAATGGACTGAACTTATAGAAATGCTAATGATCTTTATTTTTCTATCACAGGTTTACTGAATGTCTGTTCTATGCAAAGTATAAATTGCTTCCAGGGTAGCATCATAGTAAAAATAGAAAGTATTACCATTTTGCCATTATGCTTAACTTAGACCTTGTTCATATCACTTTTATTATTTCTGAAATATTTACAAAACCAATTAAATGCTGATGTGCGCCCCTATCCTTTGACACCACTGTAATACATACACACAAAAAGATAATCCTATTGACCCAAGGCCCTATGTGACTTTGTTTTTCTAGTAGTATGATTGTTTGTACTAAGCCATTTTTCTGTGTTGAGTTTTTTTGGTTTCCTTTTGGTTAGCTGTGCATATTTTCAAGATCACTAACTAGGATGAAAATGGAGATGCAGAAAAGAAATGTTTTTTTGTTCGCTTGTTTAAGATTTATATATTTTGAGAGAACAAGTGTGCAAGAAGAGGGGAGGAGCAGAGGGAGAGGGGAAGCAGACTCCAGACTCCTCTGCACCCCCAGCGGGGAGTCTGAGGCGGGGCTAGATCTCCCCACCAGGGGATCTGGACCTGAGCCAAAATCAAGAGTCAGATGGTCAACCCACTGAGCCACCCAGGCACCCCCAGAAAGGGGGGTGTTTTCAATAACAAGCCTTCTAGCCCACCTGGAAATTGAACGCTGACTTTGGTCTCATTATGGAAATCCATCAGAGCTAGCTAATGGAAAAGAATAATAATAAATCATCTGTAGTTTGGAACATTGGGAACAGTGAAATGTGTAAAAAAAAAAAGTGGGTGGGGGGAGATTTTCAAGGACTTCCATATATTTAAAGACCTCTATTTAAAAGTTAGAATAATTCCAGTAAGGGGAGCATGGGAAAGGTTTTCACTAAAGAAAGTTAAAGTGTGTAGCTATGACATTAACTTTATTAAAGAAAACACATATGTATATGACTATTTTTACTGCATGCAGAGTATTGTTACTATAAATACACTGTTAGAGTTCGTGTTTCTACTATTCTTGGTCTTTCAAAAAAAATCCCATTGAAATGTGTGGACTTAGCAAGAGACAGAAATCTAGAGGCTGTACAGCATAGCTGAGAGAAGATTCACGTACACATCCCCCCTCCCCCTTGGCTCTTTCGGTTGCAAAGCGCTAGCCATCTTTGTGTTCTGATGACTGGCAGATCTGATGGGCACTTTAGAAAAGTCACCTGGTGGTTTGAAATGGCGGCATGGAGACCAGAACAAGCACTGACTCTAATCAGCCGCCGTCTTTAGGCCAGTTTCTTCAGGTACCAAAAGAAGTGTTCACCTAATTCCTACTGTCTCTTCCAATCTGGAAATACCAATTCTAAATTTAAGATAGGGACCTGAAGAATAATTTCTAAAAGTTAATAAATGTATATTTGTTGAGGTGTTACTATTACACATTTCACCATGTTAGTGACTTAAATTTCTTAATTTAAAAACAGAAAAACATAGAAGGTCATCCAAGGAAAGCAGATATTTTTCAGCTTTCTCTCTTTCTTAGTAAATGGGGAAGTGAGAGTTGTTTTGCAAACAGTGCACAGTCTGCTGGCGTGTCATGTAATTATATGGAAAGGGACTGAAATAATCATTGTTGAGCTGGATTACATGTTTTGGACATTACCGAATGTAGCTATATAAACAAAATTCTGCAGTCAAAACAAACAAAAAATTTACTGCAATCGGGTTAACATAGGAAGAGAGTTTTGTTAGTAGAAAATGACCTAGGGTGACTTGTTATTCTGTTGGCCGTAGTTTGTGTTATTGAACTATAATCATAAAAACACTGCCAATTTTTAAATCAAATATGGCATCTTTCATGGTTACAACTGCTTTGTTTAATAAGTATCTTTTTCAGCATATACTCATAAAAGGTGTAAAAAATAATACTTATTTTTCATTTTATAACTACACTGTGGCTATGTAATTCATAAAAGTGGTGAATATATATGAGTTTCTATTATATTTTTTAGAGTGAGTTTATAAACTATAAACTCACAAACTATTTTGAAGAAAATCTTTCAAGTACTATACCTGTGATAAAATCACAGAATGTTGGAACTCAGAAGCCATTGAAATAATCTAATTGAACTTCCTCACTCCCCATTTAAAACCTTAAAGATGTCTCCTGATTATCTTTAAAATAAAGTCCAAATTCTTTGGCATTAGATTAAGATCCCCAATGACCTTCCATTACTTTGTCACACTGCGCAAAGCAAACATTTTAGCCAATTAACACCAAACTCTTTAGAGTATCCAGTTAAGGAGCAAGGAGTTCTTCATCTGCCTCCATTTGAGCATGCTTTTCCCTAATGTTTGAAATAAGCTAACCTTCTGCTTGACTACATTTTATCTTTGAAGGTTAAACTCAGAGAGTACTTCTCCTAGGATACCTTCCCTGAAACTTCAATCCATTATTTGGGATTAGCATCCTGTACCTGCCTCCATTTTATCATTTACTTTATTTTAAATAAAGTTTATTTCTTCATAAATGCATAAACAAACATACATATTTTATATAACATATCTATATATGCATAAATTTAATGTTACATATACACACATATATGTGTGTCATCCTTCTCTCTAGATTGTGTGCTTAAGTAAATTGTTTCTCCTCTTTCTCCATACACAAACATACACACACACACGTATTTATACACACTTGTGTATTTGTACCTCCATGTATCTTCTCTTATTTGTCTGCTTCTCAAAGACTGTATTTTATTCTTCTTTGCCCATGTATAAGCAATAACCTGTAGCTCAATAAACATTTGTTTAACTGTTATAGATGATGGAAGAAAGGATAAAAGAATATCTAAGACATTTGCCCATGGCCACACAGGTGGCTGTGATAATTTAGTCAGAACATCTTAAGCTTTGGCCTTCTTGATTACTGGTCTTACAATCAATTATTAGTAGTAGTTATTTTGCATACTTCGTCTCCAAATGATCCTATAAAGATTCTTTAAAATATTCTGGACATTTTTGAGTAACAAAAAGGCCACCTTTTTCTTTTTTGCATGGAATTTTTGATCATGTATGATTCCGATAAATATGCAAAGACATTAAGTTCAAATAAACAGGTATTAAGTATCTAAAGTCATACTATGCACTGGATACAAAGTTTAATAACATACACTAATATAATAAATAATAATAATAAACATTAGCATTTTTGAGCAGCTGCTGTGTGCAAGCTACCATTTTAAGGGTTTTGCTTATTATATTATTTCATTTAATAATACTAAATAATAATATATAACTATTACAAATATAGGTATTTTTAAAATATGTTATTTATAAGAATATAATAGTAACAATACATCCTAATACTCTGTGTGCATTATATCAAGATTCCAATAAGATACGTAAGAAGCAGTGTCAGAGAACTAAAATTCCTGTTTGAAGTTACCATAGTAGGCAGCAGAGACAGAATTCAAACCCAGGCCCAAAATTCCTACTTAATCTAGTGCACCATGCTGCCTGTATTGAGAGATTGGTGAGAATTGCTGCGACCCTTCAGATTTGGTTGTTCTAGCAAATCACAATGAAATAACTTAATAATTGTAGAGTGTGATATGGTTATTTGATTAAAACTTTTCCTAAAAGGCAAATAATAATCTAAAGTGAAGTAAAAGTTGAACAGTCTACTTTTCCTAAAAATACTTTATAAATGTGAAATTTGTTAAATTATGAGTATATATGTATAACTTGAGAGAGAATGGAGTCATTTATAAAATGTTGGTCATAAATTTAAAGGAAATAAACAGGTTTTCTTTCTCTCTCTCTTATTTTTTTTTCCAATTTGAATCCACCTTCAGTTGATTCATAATCAATTAATTACCATCAAGTGACCTGAGGGCAGCAGGAAATTGGGTCCAAATTGAAAAGCAAAAGGGGGAAATTTGTTTTAAGTCTGAATGTCTAATGTTCAATCGAAGTTTAATCAGAAGTGACCCATTGTTTGAAAAGTAGAACATCAATGTCTTTTTAATTTCACTGTCTTTAAATGAGGACTAGGGAAAATTAAGATAACTGATTATTCTCAAATGAAAATTAAGGAAAGATGCTATCAGATATCAAAAGCATATTTTCTTTCTTTATATTTTAATTCATAAACGAAATAGTCTGTTCTGTGTTGGGGGTAGGATAATTTTTTGAAGTCAAACTTACTATAGTCTTTAGAGACTTCTACCAAGAGACAAATGTAGCATACATGTTTTATCCATCAGGGCTACAATAGCTCTTTTCTTTAAGACCTACTTATTCAATTAAATGGGATTTTTGCTTTAGTCAATTGCAGAATTAATTTTGTGTCTTTATTGATTTCCAAATGAATAAATGGAATGAATGATTTAAATGAATGCATTTAGCTAAAGGAAAACATTGCTCCAAACTATAGATATTCCAGAAATAATTTTCAGTCCTGAAATTAAATCCACCTGTGCTCCCTGTGATACATAGGGAAATAAAGACTTTCGTTTAGCCTTTAGTAAGTAGTAACAGGTATAGAAAAATGTAATTTGCCCAGGGATATCTAACTGTATTAATGTAAAGTCATTCATATGTTGTTAAATGAAATGTCAATGGGGTGGGATAGACGGGGAATGGGGAGGAGGGTTGGCATGGATTTAAACAATTAATCACTTCTCTTCTGAGAATTATGCTCTTCTGATTTCTCCACAATTTTACCTATACTGGGCTTAGTATTTGACAAAAAAAAAAAAAAAGGTTTTAAAATAATAATAAGAGTAATATAATGGATGGTAAAATTTCAGATGGCTAATATTCCGGGTTTAATTTCCTTGGGTGTTTTCACCCAGATTATGGAACATGAGGTCATGACTATATAGGTAATCTCTTCCTATTTCTAGCAAAAGGATTTTGAAGGACTGGAACATCTCTCCCAGGATTTGAATAATGTATTTGTTTCTCCTTAACCTGATGTATAAATTCTTTTGCCCTTAACTTTAAGACCTTTAAATCCCTCATTTCTTTCACAGTTGATTAAATACAGCCCTCAGAAAAGCACTGACTGACTGTTCAACAGAAAGCTTTTCAGAAGGCTAACAGGCTCTGACCTCAAAGAAATGCTATTGTTAAATTGACTTGAGACCTTACCAGAGAGACCAGGTTTTACTAAAGACCGTATTAAAGTTTGGATTTCTCATTATTGAGAAAACTTCTTTTCCTCCAAGATCAGAGAGTAACAGTTTTGTTTTTTTCTTCCTTTTTTCACCTTGCAACTTATTTGTGTAAGTCCTGCTGTATTCTCAGTGATACATAGAATATTAATCGTGTTACGATGCCACCGGGTATGCGGCCTCCCACCCCCCTGTGTGGCCAAGATGCACTGATGCTGCTGAATCAGCTCTAACTGAAATGTGATAGAAAAGTTGGTAAGCAGCTGCTGCCCTGAGACCCCATGAGTGTCTTTCCCTTGTCGGCTGTGGCTCCTCCGGGAACCTCCTCCAGGACTCCAGCTGATTGGCTGTGAAATAATTTAAAATCACCTATTACTGCATCTGATATTTAAGAGAACACTGATCTCCCAAAGAAAGGAGGCAAGTTGAAAAGAACATTCAGCTAAACATGCAATGACTTGAGTTTATGGCATCGCTTCCTTAACTTCATGGTTATTTAAACTTCATAGGAAAATGGAGAGAACATCTCTATTGCCGAACTCAGTCAGTATAAGGATCCATAAAATTGTGGGGAGTTTTATTTTAATATATTCTGTTCTAAAAACTGAAATATGATAGAATAGTGTGTGGATTTAAAATTGCTGAAGAAGATATGAATTCCCAGGCTAAGAGAAGTTAAGAGGAGCAAATATTTTAAATCACAAATTACAACATTAGGCACAGTTGTAGATTTTATTCATATATGAGATGTATATGAGCTGAACAGGGATTTAGTGTTTTTCACCTGCAAAGACTCTAAAGAATGTATGTTAATACTATACTATATTGTAACTTATAAGCAATATATCTTATAATGAATGATTAAGTGCGCAGATACTGCCTGGGTTCATTTCCCAGTGTTACTGCTCTGGTACAATTTTTAAACTCACTGTGCCTCAGTTTCTTCATCTACAGAGTAGAGTAATCATAGTATTTACTATTTTATGTGGATTTTATGAGGATTAATTGAGGGTATTTTGCAGTGTGCCTTATTAGCATTATATATTATTCACTATTACATACAATATTTGTACTGCATATTATAGAACATAAGGATTGTCATAATCTCTACTTTCAGGTATAACTATATGTAGATATTTTCTTTACTTTGGGGAAATCTACATATAAATATGGGTCTTTGGCTTATAAGTGATTCTCAAGGGGAGTATAAAATCACACATCCCTCCCTAATACTTCAACCACCTAGAGCGGGCATGCCAGAATCTCCAAAATAGCCAAGACATTTAATATTTATTTTAAAATGGTACTTGGCTTAAAAATATTTAGGAACAATGGCTTAAATTGCAAGACATCTTTCATCATCAGATTATATTTCAGTGGTAGGATTGTTATGACCCTCTGCTAAGTAGTGTTTAGCATATATATTGAAAATCTGTTAAACCTCCTACCAATCAGAAAATGTGTATTATTTTCACATTTTGCTGTGTAGATATTACTTGTGTGGAAGTGTTTCAGGTAAGTAGTTTATTTTTATTGTTTTATATTCATGAAGATGGCTACTGAGCTTCTTAGGCTGTATATTATTGAAGTAGTAGAATTGTATAGTTTGATACAGGGATATAAGTGCAAGGCATGTATAAGGTTCAATTGACCAAAATTGAAATTTCTGTTCTCACACAAGGTACACAACCATGAAAAATTTGAATAAATGCATTGAAAATATTTTTATCTCTAAATCTGGCATAATGAAAAAACCTAAAGGATTTAATCAGTACTTCTTAGATTTTAAATTTTTTTGAGGACAAATGAATCATAAAATAAGAATGCTGAGACTGGGGCGCCTGGGTGGCTCAGTCATTGGGCATCTGCCTTCGGCTCAGGTCATGATCCTGGGGTCCTGGGATCGAGTCCCGCATCGGGCTCCCTGCTCGGCAGGAAGCCTGCCTCTCCCACTCCCCCTGCTTGTGTTCCTGCTCTAGCTATCTCTCTCTCTGTCAAATAAATAAATAAAATCTTAAAAAAAAAAAAAAAGAATGCTGAGACTGACATGGAGTGCCAACTTTAACTTTGCCAGTTAAGTACATTAAGACAAAACAAAGACCAAAAACTGTCATCTACTTTCAATTCATTTCCTAAAAGGAAAAATGTTTTAATATCAGAAGACAGTTGAAAGAACATAATTTTATTTAAAAATAGCTCTTTAATTAACATATAGTTAATTTTATGAAAATAATTACTCTATAACATTATGATCTGTCTCATTTTGTTATGGACTTGGACTATAACACCATTGTATGAACTGGCATTTAATGACCACTGGATTAAATGAGAATGAATGAGTCATATGTTTGGGCTAAAATCCTGCAAATGAGTAAATATGTTTCCTTAGCAAATTTCTTCATCCTTCATCATAAACCTCAGTTTCCTTCATCTGCAAACTGGGGACAATAATACCTTTCTGACAGAGTTGCTACTTGGATTAACATTTCTAGGAATTATTCTGAGGATTTTATATATCTGAATTCATTTAATCCTTATGATTTTATGAGTAGATTGTTATATTCATTTTGCAGGTGAGAAAGCTGAGGCACAGAGAAGTTAGGCAACTTACCACATATCAAGTATTCAAATAAATATTGTTAAACATTCAATAATATTTATTAGTTCTATGAATTTATTCTATATTTATTATACTGTAGAAGGATTCTTTATCATTTATTTGCCATAGACAAGTGTTAAATATTGTATATTATACAAATAGTTTCTATATAATTTTTCTATATAATATAAATTTTTCTATATATTTCTATATAATTTCTATATAATATAAATATATTTATAATACAGATATATTTAATATAATTTCTATATTTCTATATAATATAAATATATTTATACATTTTATTCTAAATAAATAAATATTGGTATTTTAAAATTAGTTATATTTATTTATTTAATGCATGTACATTTATTATATTTATGTTAAGAATGTTGTTACTACTGTTACTACTGTCATTAAAGCACATGTTTTGTCGGATGTTATTCTTTTATTCTTAAGGGCAGCACAGCTATGGAAACATCACAAACACTACTCATTCGTTTTACTATATGGAATAATTAATGTTCATTAAGAAAGTTTAATGGTTTGGCAATATCTATTAATCTTAATTATTTACCATCAAATTAGTAGCTAAAGGTATTTATTAGGAAATATCTTAATTTGTGGAACAACTCTAAGAGTCTTTTATTGTTTTCTTTTTGTTGCTACAACTTAGCTTTCCCTGCTTCCTGATCTGTCTAGAATGTGTGATGTAAAACAAAACATAACCACAGACTATTTAATGATGCATGGTGTGTATAAGATCAGCATACATTCAATGATTAGAGATGAAAGAAGGCAAGATATATAAAGGAAATTAGTTGAATGAAAGTCTAAAATATGAAGATTAGGGGCACCTGGGTGGCTCAGTCAGTTAAGCGTCTGCCTTCCGCTCAGGTCATGATCCCAGAGTCCTGGGATCGAGCCCCATGTTGGGCTCCTTGCTCCTTGGGGGAACCTGCTTCTCCCTCTCCCTCTGCCTGCTGCTCCCCCTGCTTGTGTTCTCTCTCTCTGTCAAATAAATAAATAAAATCTTAAAAAAAATAAAATATGAAGATTGGATCCTATGAAAGTATTTTTTTGGCATATGAGAACTTCAAGATCAAAAATACATCATAAATTAATTGAAATGATGTGCATTTTTAAGACTTGTATTATAATTATTATCCCCTCTTAAAAGAACTTTACAGGAAAAGACAAAATGTTTAAAGAACATGCACACACATACACACACACAGAGGCAATTTTTAGATTGGCTTTCCAGGAACTGTTTTGCAAATTTTTGAAAATCATTTAACCATTTGAATTTTCCATGTTTTACTTTGTGTATCTGGGTTAAATTAATATTTCTAATGGTTCATTTAGGTCTCAAATTAGGATGCTATCTCAATATGAATAGAACCATAAAGATACCTTGAATATTTTCAATATTTTTAATAAAGCCAATGCTATAGACTTTCCTAGAACTTGAAAAAACAATTGAAATAAAAAAAATGGGTGAATTCAGGAAATAATGTCCTAATATTGTTCCACATTTGACCTTTGGATTGTTACACTTCTGTTTAAACTCCACATTATCTCAGGTCTGTTTTACTTTGAATAGTAATGAGAAGGTTATGTTTCAAAAATTATGGCTGTAATTACCTTTTCTCTCAGCCCAGCACATTATGAATGTCAGTGCCATTCAAAGCCTGCAAGTGTTTTAATTTCATATATTAAATTTAAGTATTGAGTGTATATTCTCTTATTGCAGAGAGGAGACTATTGCAATGAAAGAAGTGCATATGGGACTTCTTAGATTTAATTGTATTTAGTCTAAGCAGGGAGTCTTTGATTATATCCTTTAACTGTGCATAGCATTTATGCTGCTTATGTAGAGTAGAGTAAGTCTTGGGGGGAACTGGAACAAGAGGTGGGGGAAATCCTTTTCCACTTAAATTCAAAAAACTAAAATCTTCGGCTATGGGGAATTTGGGCAGTAAGGAGTAGGTATGGCATAGGAATGAAAGTGTGGGCTGGGAATCAGAAAAATCTGGATTTGAATCCAGGCCTTCCCACTTAACTTATGGTATGACCTTGAGCTAATGTGTGGAACTCATTGGTTCTCAATTCCCCATTTGTAGGGAGAGGGTCATCATAGTTTCCACCTTAAGGTTATGTATGTAGATTAAATATTATTGTATTCATCCAAGTCATGCTCATTAAGTACCAACTACACAGAAAAGATGTGCAGAATGTTTTTGTCTAGATCAATAGCCATTACACTTACATGAACTAAATATTTTAAATTATTATTTCTCAAAAAAAATGCAAAGGGTATATTTTGGTATGGTAGTAACTTAAAGTTTAGTCAACTCAATGTAGTCTAGAAATGAATTAAATATAACCTTTGAGTGTTTTCTTTACCTTGTATATGTACTAACGCTGTCTTCCACCATATTTATATCCTACCCTCATTTCAACACCTTTCTCTCCAGTGGCTCCTCTAGGTACAAGTCAGTTTTCTGGGTAAATTTTCTGAGCTTTTAATTCCTTCCCTTTAAGACTATGGTCTATTTATTTCCCTAAGATTTCCCTGTTTTTTTAAATATCTTTTTATCTTCTGGGTGCTTTCTCTCACATTAAAAGTAAGTCCACATTGATCCTGTCTAAAACACAACAAATAAACTTTTCCTTGATCCTTTTACTCTCTTTAGGTAATGATAACTGTTTCTTAACTTTTCAACCTAATATGAATTTCTAGAGAGATTAAGGTAGTTCATAATACTTCACTTCTCACATTTACTCCTCAACTGATTGCATTGTCTCCTGTGCTCACTAATCCATAGAAACCCCTCTGACAAAAGACACCAGGAGTCTTTGAAATGCTACTTCCAATGGATAATTTTCATCTTATTGTATTTCTTTACTTCCTTTGAAGCATTGATTATTCATTGCCAGACATCCTCTACCCTTTTGACTCCATAAAATCAAACTCATATGCTACTGTTTACTTTCTCTGATTATTCCATCTAAAATGTTTTCAAGGATTTTGTTTTTATTTTTCCTTAGATATAGGTGCCATTCAGAGATCTTGCAATTTCTCAGAGATCTGGCCTATACTCACTATACTTCTAAGACTACATATGGTCTTCTTCACATTTTGATTATTATGTGCATGCTTCTCAGATTATTTTTATTCTAGTTTAGAATTTGGTCATGAGCCAAACAGGTCTTTTTTTTTTTTTAAGATTTTATTTATTTATTTGACAGAGAGACACAGCAAGAGAGGGAACACAAGCGGGGGGAGAGGGAGAGGGGGAAGCAGGCTTCCCGCTGAGCAGGGAGCCTGATGCGGGGCTCGATCCCAGGACCCTAGGATCATGACCTGAGCCGAAGGCAGACGCTTAACGACTGAGCCACCCAGGTGCCCCAGGTCTTGAACAATATAGTCACTCATCTTCTGGAATAAGCTTATATGGATGACTTACTTCAAAAGTTTAAAATTTAATTTCTTTTATCCTAAATCTTCATGTGTTTCTATATTTTCTAAGTTAATGAAATATGTCTCCACTTATTTTATCAAATCTAGGAATACTTGCGATCTTGACTCCTTTTTAAGACTGCCACACCCAATAAATTACCAAACACTTTATCTTAAACATTTTATCTTAAACATTTATTAAACTGATCCCCTCCTCTCTATTTCTACTACTACTGTCCTGGTTTAGTCTCACATTTTCTCACTGTAGTACTGCAATAGCCTTCTGTGTAAACTCCCTATTTCCCATCATATCTTTTTAAAATTTATCCCCCACATATAAGTCAGTGTCTGCCATCCTCAACACACGCTTGAAAATATCACTTGCTCTATTCAAAACCCTCTAAGGACTTACTGTCACCTACAGAAATGGTTTTCAAACCTTAGTAGTTGTAGATTTTAAAAGAGAAATTTCACTAGCAGGTCCATACACAAGCACATATTTATAGTAATTTAAATTTCAAAACTCACTTTTGCTTACATAAAAAAAGCAATTCCTGACAAATGTGATAAAAATCAGACACCACCCAGTTTTAATGTAGTCCTTTCCTCCTTCCTGAGCACATTC
This sequence comes from Mirounga leonina, assembly GCF_011800145.1. NCBI lineage: Eukaryota > Metazoa > Chordata > Mammalia > Carnivora > Phocidae > Mirounga > Mirounga leonina. The sequence goes on from NW_023270268.1 coordinate 66,906,451, forward strand.
ATATGCTTTGTTCCTTTGCTTAATTTTGACATGAGCTCTCTGAGAAGTACCAGCATGTTTACATTTTTCAGCCTTATGGTTTGATGATAGTAAGATTGAGAAATTAATGACTTACTCAAGGTTGTCTGGCATTTTTTACTGTTTTAATACAAAAGGGTTCCCAAGTCTTAAAAGACTCAGAGTATAGTAAACAGAAATATAACAAAAACACAATGTAATGAATGATGAGGAAAAGTAAGTATAAAGTGATATGAAAACACTGACAAGAGCACAATGAACTCTGATGGGTTGGTGAGGATCCAGGAAAGCAATTGTAGAAAGAAGCCTCATAATCAGATGGAGGAAGAACATTTCAGGCAGATGAGGAAATGGCATAAGTATAAGAACAGAGATAGTAAAAGTAAGTGTGGGTCCAGTTGGTGAATAGCTTGCTATGCTATAAACAGAAGTTATATGGAAATGGTGTGAAGTAGCTATGGGAAAGAAAGAATTGTTCAAAGGTGAAAGAAAAAAAGGGTAGGACTTGTTTGTGAAATATCATACTAATGAATTTATGCTTTGGTCTATAGTCAGTAGGGACCATAGTTTGGGTAAAAGTAATAAATAACTAGACTATAGCAATGGATAGAAATTTGTAGAAAATTAAATATATAGGTTAGAAGGGAATTGGCTAATGCTGTTCTGTGGTACAAAGGGTGAGAGACATTGGAGCCAAGAATGGCATAAAATTTCAAAAAATATATATAAATATAGGCAAAATATAGATATGACGCTATCATCCAAGATAAGAAATGAAGGCAATAATTGGGGAAACACATGATCATGATTTGGAACATAAGTTGATACATCTGAAGGATCTCATAAACAAATAAAAACAATGAACTAAAAACAGGGATCAAGTATGGAGATAAAGATTTGGAAATTACCATTTTGAAGATGGTAGTTGAAGCCAGAAAAGTAGATAAAACCACTTAGCTGGTGAAAAAGAGAAGACAGAGTAGACCACCTAAAAATGATAGTAAGATTAAAAAAAAAAAAAAAGAAATCCAGTTCAGGTAGAGAATAATATACAAATAGAGAACCAGCAGGATCAAATCAGTGACATTAGACAAAAGAGTTGAAAGAAAGAAGGTGTCCTAAATATGGTGAAATGTTACAGAAAGGACAAGTACGTTAGTGACTGGGGAGAAAAATGGAATTTTACACCATATCCTAGATAGATTTTTCTTATCAATATCCCTTCTTCTATAATATGTTTATTATGATCTCCAGGTGGCAGACATATAATGTTAAGTTTTTCACATATCTTGATTTACTCTTTTATTTTAAGCTATCAATAATTGTTCTAAACAAAAGTCCTTTCTAAATGGTTAATGGTACTTAACTTCCCTCTTCATCTACAGATGGGGCCATTATTAAACAGCCATCACTCAGAGTTAATGTAATAGTAGTAGAAAACTTTCACAAAGCATATATCATTCTTTTAATCTTTTCATTATTTTTATGTCAGGATATATAAATACCTGGCTATGAGTGATAATGTTATATATATACATATATATGTATATATACACACACGTGGGTGTATATACACACACGTAAAGAATGGTAGTGTCTTAATATTTTAAAAGACAGTGATATTTGATGTATTGTGTGCTCAAATCCCATTAGATTAAACTCCATGAGATTAAGGATCGTGTCCTGCACTTCGTCTAGTAAATGGCATGTAGAAGGGTCACATGAGTGTTTTTTAAATAAATAAACGAGGCAGCAGAAACAAAGAATGGTATGGTAAGAGAGGTGAAGGAATAAGAGAAAGAAAGGGATTACATTGGAGGATAAGGCTCATATGGATAATTTAAATTAACATGTACTGCTACTAAATAATTGAAAGTTCAATAAAAACCTCATTAATTATAACTCCCTATTTATCTTCCATGGGATTATTCAGTTTGAGGTGGGCTGATATTTTACCTTTGCACTATTTATGAAGTTTCGTTTTGCTGAGTAAACTAATAAGATAAAATTATGTCAAAAAGTTCATTTAAAACCACTCATGAAACACACTTTTTAAGGACTTCAAGCTTAAATTATTAAATGAAAATGAATGCTGCAAATTATTCATGCCATTTTTTTACTAAAGTTGATTAAAAAATATCTCTCTTTAGAAAAACAAACATATCTAAATGCAAACTATGCCCTGTCTTTCATAGGATCATAGAGCGGTCTTTGGATTTCCTTTAGTTCAGCATCCTACTGTAATTACCACCACATCACCACCACTCTTACCAGCATCATTATGAGATTTATTGCTATTAGCCTCATCATCAATGTCATTGATGTAGTATCTCTGGTCTGGCAGGCATTCGACAGTTCACAACATCTCTGTGAAGTAGATGCTATTTAAGTTTTTTAGAAGTGTTAACTAATCCTTTGGAGATTAAGGTATTTAAGATGACATAATTATTAAGTGGCAAAAACAAAATTTTAATGTATTTCTATGTTGACTGCCCCAAATGCGTCCAAAAAGCCTATTGATAAACACAATTAAGTTTATGAGACCTACTGCAGTGAGGAAGAATAGCATCCTGACTAAGTGTTTTAGTTTCCTAGGGCTGCCATAACAAAGCACCATAGATGGAGTATGCAGACATCTATTGTTCAGTGTGGTATCAGAGGTGGTGTCCTGGGATGTGTGACCAAAAAATCTGTCCCAAGCCTCTTGCCTAGCTTCTGGTGGTTTTCTGGCAATCTTTGGAGTTCCTTGGCTTGTAGACTCATCACTCCAATTTCTGCCCTCATGTTCACATGGTTTTCTCCCTGTGTGCACATCTGTCTCCAAATTTTCTCCTTCTGGAAGGACACTAGTCATATTGTATTAGGGACCCACTCCATTTCAGTATCACCTCATTCTAGATTAGGTAGCTACATCTGCAATGATCTATTTCCAAATAAGATCAGATTCTGAGATATTGAAGGTTAGAACTTCAATATATGAATTATTCAACCCATAACACTGAGTCTTAGTAGACTCTCCAAATGGGGAAATTAAGGAAGGATACTTATGATATTTTAGCCTGGTTGTGTGGTTTTATGTTAAGCCTTAAAAAGTGGAATACTGGTTGGAATTGGGCAGAGTTTCTGACTGATTAGTTTTAGATTGGAGGGCAAAATGAGGAGAGGAACATAAAACAGTTATAAATAAGTTATAAATAAGCTGTTTGTCTCAATAGATAAGCTGTTTGATTCACAATTTTATTATCCAAAAGTGGGTATATACTGGAGAAAACAGCTAAATTACTTTTGTTTGATCACAGTATTGTTCAAAATAGGGGATGAAGAGTATGCCTGATTACAGCATTGTTTAACTTCTAGGGAATTGCTAATATGTTGGTTTTAGTCCTCATCTGTATGACTTCAGAGTCCATCAACTACATCATCCTAACTTTCTTTCTCATCATTGATATATCCCAAAGTAGTCTCTGCTACTGCTGGATTGCTCTAATAAATAGCTTTATTAAATAATTCTAATAGAATTCAGTTTAAATTTGTTACCCTGTTGTAGTCATTGCTGGTTAGATTTGGTTGTCTCTTTCTTCCCTACAATACCCTTCAGAAAGATTATCTATCATTCAATAGTCTACATATGTACATATCCTGTCCCAATTCTTCTATTTTCTAGACAAATCCTAGTTACTTCAGGTTTTCAAGTAAAAGCTATATTTATATGGTAAGTAATAATCATTTCATGGGATGTTAAGAATGTTGATAACTGCAAGATTATTATTTTGGATAGTGTCTTAGTCCTTTTGGACTACTGCAACAAAGTATCACAGACTGAGTGGCATAAAAAGCAACAGAATATAATTTCTCACAGTTCTGGAGGTAGGAAGTCCAAGATCAGGGTGCCAACATGATGGAGTGAGGACTCGTTTCCATGATTGCAAACTTCTTGTTGTGTCTTCACATAAAGGAGGGTGCTGGGGAGTTCTGTGAGGCCTCTTTTATAAGGGCACTAATCCCAATTACAAGGATGAATCTCTCACGACCTAATCACCTCCCAAAGGCCCCACCTCCTAATATGATTACTTTGGACATTAGGATTTCAATACAGGAATTTTAGATGAGCATGAATATTTAGACCATAGTAGATGATAACATTGTCAGCATCCTGTGTCTTCTTACACCCTGAAATTTGTTTAACCTGGAAGTACAAAATGACTAAAGTTTTTCTGATTAAAAAAAGTAAGTTTCTCTGATTTCAACCATCTAAACACCAAGGTTCTGATACAGCCAGCATGCTATCATTTTATTGGAAGCATGTGGAGCCATAAGACCAGTCTATCCAAAATATCTTACTATTGCTTTGAAGTGAGTTTTGCAATATTTAAAATGTCATGCATACGTTTGCCTAGGCTTTTTTAGATGGTAGTCATGTTTATCAAAAACATTCCATCCTTCCAGCCTTAAAACGTAAAATTTAATATATAAATCAGAGAAGAGGTTTCACTATAGGTTTTGTCATCAAGATATCTTGCTTTACATATAAGCCTGCATTTGAGAAAAGGGAGGGCTGCAAAGAATTATCTCCTCTAAATAAAAAAAAAAAAAATTCTTTTGTAAATAAAAATAAGAGTTATAGAATTCTACTCATTTTAATTTATAAGTGTTCTGCAGTTGGTTAATTAGATCAGAATGAAGGCCAACAATCAACAGAAAACTTAAAGCAATTTAGAGTCCTTTTGAATCTTTAAAGAAAATCCAATAAGCACTTGAAAAACAAAATCAATGAAGAGTTTTAAATGTTTCTTTTCTGATTTTCTGCAGGGTCCAAGTTTTCTCTCTGAGGCACTTTTCCCTAAACGTGCAACAAAAATTGAAGAAATGGATCCTTTTTTCAACCTTCATGAAACCATTACCAAGGTAGGCGATAACTGCATTCATGAGCAAGTTGGGAAAGTTTTGGGGGTTTTTTGTTGGCAGATGGAGAAAAGGAAAATAACCAATCAAGAGAAATTGTATATTTTCATTTATAATAAATACTTGAAAAGATTTTAAGTACCTCCCATTACTTTACTAAGGAGTAAGGATGATATACTACTTAATCAAGATCATACAAAGCAATAGCATGATTTGTATTCAAAATCAATCCTTAATAAAACAATTAGGTTTTTTTTTTTTCCTTCATCTGGAAGTAGATTTGTAGTATACTCTCAAGTACACCCTTTGATTAAGGGCAGTATAAAATGCATCTTTGAATTTATGTATCTTCAATGTTTTGTTTCAATATTTAAGATACTTGGTTGTTTGTGGTGGTACTTTTTAGTTGTAGTAAAAGAAAAATGGCTCCTTAAAAGAAATAAAAAGACTGCATTTATAATAAATGTTTTTACACTGTGATGGTCATTCCTATATTTTTACTTAAAACTCTTAGCTGTGCACTTATAATATGGAGAAAATTAAATTGTACAGTATAGAGTAAATAAATTTAATGTTCTGACATCATATGACATCATACGAATTTTTACATTTACCAACTATTTGTTTAACCTGTCATAACCTCCCTTTGGGGGTAGAGTTTATAGAGAATATTGACATTTCAGCACATTTAAAATAATACATATTTATATATGCTTAGTTGAAAGATTGAATCATTCTTAAATCTTCTTAGTGAAATTTTACAAGGCTATTTTTCTCCTTCAGAAAGAGGAAATGTGATATAATGAACTGAAGTCAATAAGTGGCAATAGAATGAACTCAGAATACAGACTAGGATTCTAGGTCTACCCTAACTTTTTTTTTTTTTAAACTGTGAATGTATTTTTTCTGAACTTTTGAAATAGAGGAGTTTGGACCACATTTTACTTAAAATTTTCCTAAGCTCAAAATATCTGAATCTTAACTACATTTATACCTCTTTGCTTTGTAATTTATTTCACTTCCTTAATTTAGTTTCTAATGTACCCATCCTTTATATCCATTTTTATTTGGATATAGCAACAGAGAAGTGGCCCCCAAATAATAGTTCCTTAGTATTCAAAATATTAACTATATTCTTAATTATTGTAGAGATGATAGATTGATAGGTAAAAATAGATATCTATATATATCTATATACCTATTTAAATGAGTATATGCATCTGCATACGTTTAGATGAAAGCGATTTTGTGTGCATGTGTGTGCATTCATTCAAATATTCTGAATACTTAAAATCTAGGTTTATTTACTTATTTTTAAGTGAAGCATTAGAGGATTTTAGGGCAATGGAATAGTAATATTTTCTCCATTTTTTTTCTGCTTTCCTCTGGATCAGAGAATTCATTGATTTTTGTAGAATGAATAATTTGAGACCCTATTGATATCAGGTGTATAACGAGAGGTGTAAACACACACTGATTCTTGCTGCATGATGTCTTGGACACACCACAACTCCTAAGAACATGTTGGGAAGCAGGGATGGGGGCAAGAAGGAAGTAGGGGAACATGAAACATAACCTGAACATATATATGAGGTCAGTACTTAGTGTGAAACACAGAAAATCAGAGACTGTTTGAGAGAATACACAAATTTGTGCACAGATATTACCACAGGGTCTATATTTATTTTCAAATTTATTTCATATGTAAGCAGATATTAGCCCATTAAATGGATGTTAGAAAAAATTCTGTCTATGAAGAAATAAAACATGCCTAAGTGCCAAAGTAAGTGACTTCTGACACTTTTTATGACCAAATATATTTATCTAATGTTGGTACTCTTTCCCCAATCATCATGTTTACCTATGGTAACACCTCATGTTGGAGATATAGGCCGGGGAAAGAAATTGTGCTTCAGAAGTTCAATCTTAGTGTACCAATAGGAGAAACTGGGGAATCATGAAAAGAAGTACTTAATAAATACTTTAATAAATACTTTAAGGTCAAATTTTCATTGATCAACAACAAAATAAAAATATAAATATGGTGGAGGTGACTAGGCACATGACTAGGAAATATGGAGTGTAGATTTTACAACCTTGGCTACCAACTTGTTATTTTATTAAGTAAAACTGTATTTTATTTTCTATACCAAAAAGGAGGACACTAGTAATGGCTTTCCTCACTAGTGAGACTGAAAGATGATGTATACATTTTCACTAGAAATGCAATATGGATGTAATTGAAGTATAATTATTAACACATTAAAAAATATGAGTACTGATGTCTTCAGATAGACTCTTACCTGCATTTTCTGAATTTAGTTTTCACTTTAAAGAAAAAAAGAAGTTAGATATGAAAGCATATGATTAAACTGCTTAATTAAATGCTGATAAGCATGTTTCAGTAAGAATAGTAGTGGTATTATCATAGTGTGTCATGTATTTAGTACACTCATGTTTCACAGAGCAGTGTGATATTATATAAATAGCAATGGACTTTGAATAAAAAGATCCAGTTTGGTATAAATTCTGTCACTGTGAATTCTGAAAACCTGATGTGAAGTAAGAGAAATGCTTTGGAAAATGATAAAACACAATTACTGATATTACACCAATTATAAAACATTTTTAAAAATCTGTATTAATTGAAATATTGAAGATTCTAGTTATTTCTCCCAATAAAAGTTTGAATTCAATACACAGCATTATAACACATCACATATTTATTTAACCTAATTAAATAAATATAAGAAGCATATACATCTAATACAAATGATCATGTAATGTAATCTATTATCCTTTACAAGTGAGTAACCTTGTATTTCTGGACCTTTGTTATAGATCCAAATATGATTTATGTAAAAGTAAATTAGTTTCCAAGCATTAAAATGTTAAGAATTTATCAACGGTGTTTTTTTTCTGAATTAAAAAAATGAAAATAAAGAAACTGCACTCATACATGGGATAGGAGCTATGAGTCCTAGTATGTAGCTCTCCAATGCTGTCCTGCAGTTCTTTAAAAATATTTTTTTTACAAAGTATGAATTTATCCTGGCTTTTGTCTTTTTGATATAAAGCATGGAACCTAAGAAAGTAATGAATGAGGCTCAATATTGATGCTAAAAGGTGTAATTCATCATTGCTTCAATGACAGTCATGTGGTACCATATAAAGTTGCCAAAGGGCAACACATACTGCATCGATGTTGAAGATGTTTTCTTATCTTCTATAATTACCTTTAAAAATAGCATTTTTTTATTATTAAAGAGGCAAAACTAATTTCTCCAAAGACTACACATGCATGAAATACCAATATAAATCTTAGCTGCTTAATCCTTTAATAAGTGAATAAAAATCTCCATGGATTTATGTTTTGAAATAGGCTTATTTCTCCTTATCTACCTAGGAATTGTCTAGTTATGCTTCTAAATCTTCAACATATAGCTCATAAATTGTTATTAGTAATCTAAGTATTCTAGTAGCCTATTATAAGCCAAGGATGAAGCAAAACACTTGAAATATAAAAACAATACGTGAGAATGGGTCCAAGGGAGTAAACAGGTAAGGAAATCATTCTAATATAACATACTCAAAGAGTTGATAGTGATATAAACAAGTTATGAGAATAAAGATGATGGAGTTCATGCTTCTGACTCAGAGATTTGAAGAATACACCAGAAAGGTGACATTTGAAGAATTTAAGAAATATTAACTTTATCTTAATGTCAATGAGCTTCCCTTGACAGTTCTTTAAAAAGCAGGCTGTTGGTGGTATTGGGTGAGAAATGATGATATGTATTTTGAATAACAAAAGACAGATTTAAGAGACATTTTTAGGTTTCAACAACAGGATATATGATATACTGGATATAGGGTATGAAGCAGAGTGAAGAGTAAAGGACAATTTGAATAGCTCCACTTTGGGCAAAGTTGATATTATTGAATTAACCAAATTAGGTGTTGGGCTGAAGAAAGTGATAGAGTCTAACCTTGGACATGTGTAATTTTGGATACTTAGCACATCTAGACAAATATGTCATAGGAGCAGTTGGATACATGAGGTTGGAGCTCAGGAAGAAATAGAATCCAATGCATTAGCTGATGTAATAACCACTTGTCACATGTGGCTTAAACTAAAAAAATAAATTAAATAGAACTAGAATTTAACTTCCTCAATATCATTAGCCACAATTCTCATGGTTAGTAACCACATATGGGCAGGGGCTACTGCATGGGATAGCACAGATTATAGAACATTTTCATCATTACCAATAGTGCAGATGATGTTACCCTGACAATATTCATGCAGAGAAGCAAGAGTGACAGGGAGAGGATAAAAGACCCAGGGCAGAATGGTTTATGGGCTCCACAGGAAAAGATACATTATAAGAAAGAGGAAGCGTTCAAAAGCATATCCTCCCACAACCTCACACCATCGAGATGGTTACTATTAAAAACAAAACAAAACAAAACAAAAAACAGAAGATAACAAGTGTTGACAAGGATGTGGAGAAATTGAAACCCTTGCGCACTGTGGGAATATAAAATGGTACAATTGTCGTGGAAAACAATGGCAGTTCCTCAAAAAATTAAAAATAGAATTATCACATGATCTACCAATTCCACTTCTGGGTATATACCCCACAGAATTCAAAGTGGAGTCTTGGAAACATATTTGTACATCCATGTTGATAACAGCATTATTCCCAGTAGCTAAAATGTGGAAACATCCCAAGTGACCATAGATAGATAAATGGATAAGTAAAATGGGGTATATATATACAGTGGAATATCGTTCAGCCTTAAAAATGAAGGAAATCCTGACATGGGCTACAGTGTGGATGAAATTTGAGGACATCATGCTAAGTGAAATAAGCCAATCACAAAATGACAAATACTATATGATTCCATATATATGATGTACTTAAAATAATCGAGACCAAGGAGAAAGAAAATACAATGGAGATTGGGGTTGGAATGGGGAATTTTTGTTTAGTGGGTATAGAGTTTCAGTTTTACATCTTGTAAGTTACCCAAGGTATAAGAGTTATAGAGATGATATTGGTCCTGTTTACAGATTATCAATGTATTTCATACCACTGAACTATACACTTAAAAATGGTTGACGGTAAACTTCATGTTATGTGTATTTTACAACAATATTTAAAAATTCAGAAAAAAAATATATTTACCCAATCAACTGGTCATCCACTGTAACTTCTGAACCACTTATTTGGAATTTGAGAATTCTTTTTTCTCTTCATCTATGCCTGATCCTCAGTTCTTTGCCATTATCCATAAAGAGTTCACATGACTTGTTAACCATTTCTTTGGCCTACTTTTTTTTAAAGATTTTATTTTTTTATTTTGAGAGAGAGAGAGCAAGCACAGACGGTGGAGGTGGGGGGAGGGCAGAGGCAGGGGAGAAGCAGACTCCTGGCTGAGCAGGGAGGCTGACAAGGGGCTTGATCCTGGGACCCTGAGATCATGACCTGAGCCAAAGGCAGATGATTAACCGACTGAGCCACCCAGGCACCCCTGGTCTACTTTTAACTGATGTAACATCCTGTATTTTTTTTATATCTTTTTGGATTTAATATATCTTGTTAGCATTTTCTTGACAAAATTTTGCCATAACACATGCTCAATAAATGATGACTCATAACCGTATTTTAAACAAAACACTATAGCTATGTTGAGAAGGAAAAGACTTTTATTTTTTTCATTTATTATTTTTTTTAATTTTATTATGTTATGTTAGTCACTATAACATACATCATTAGTTTTTGATGTGGTGATCCACAATCCATGGTTTTCATATAACACAGTGCTCCATGCAGTACCTGCCCTCCTTAATACCCATCACCGGGCTAACCAATCCCCCCTCCCCCTCCCCTCTAAAACCCTGTTTGTTTCTCAGAGTCCACAGTCTCTCATGATTCATCCCTCCCTCCGATTCCCGACCCCTTCATTTTTCCCTTCCTTCTCCTAATGTCCTCCATGCTATTCCTTATGTTCCACAAAGAAGTGAAACCATATAATTGACTTTCTCTGCTTGACTTATTTCACTTGGCATAATCTCCTCCAGTCCCATCCATGTTGATGTAAAAGTTGGGTATTCATCCTTTCTGATGGCTGAGTAATATTCCATTGTATATATGGACCACATCTTCTTTATCCATTCATCTGTTGAAGGGCATCTCAGCTCTTTCCACAGTTTGGCTATTGCAGACATTGCTGCTATGAACACTGGGGTGCATATGGTCCTTCTTTTCACTACATCTGTGTCTTTGGGATAAATACCCAGGAGTACAATTGCTGGGTCATAGGGTAGTTCTATTTTTAACTTTTGAGGAACCTTCACACTGTTTTCCAAAGTGGCTGTACCAACTTGCATTCCCACCAACAGTTCCCCTCTCTCCACAACCACTCCAAAATTTGTTGTTTCTTTCCCTGTCTATTTTTGCCATTCTAACTGGTGTAAGGTGGTATCTCAATGTGGTTTTGATTTGAATTTCCCTGATGGCTAATGATGATGAACATTTTTTCATGTGTCTGTTAGCCATTTGTATGTCTTCTTTGGAGAAGTGTCTGTTCATGTCTTCTGCCCATTTTTTGACTTATTTGTTTTTTGGGTGTTGAGTTTGAGTTTGAGAAGTTCTTTATAGATCTTGGATACCAGCCCTTTATCTGTAGTGTCATTTGCAAATATCTTCTCCCATTCTGTGGGTTGCCTCTTTGTTTTGTTGACTGATTCCTTTGCTGTGCAGAAACTTTTTATCTTGATGAAGTCCCCAAAGTTCATTTGCTTTTGTCTCACTAGCTTTTGGAGATGTATCTTGAAAGAAGTTGCTGTGGCCAGTGTCAAAGAGGTTACTGCCTATGTTCTTCTCTAGGATTTTGATGTATTCCTGTCTCACATTGAGGTCTTTCATCCATTTTGAGTTTATCTTTGTGTATGGTGTTAGAGAATGGTCAAGTTTCATTCTTCTGCATGTGGCTGTCCAATTTTCCCAGCACCATTTAGTGAAGAGACTGTCTTTTTTTCCATTGCATGTTTTTTCCTGCTTTGTCAAAGATTATTTGACCATAGAGTTGAGGGTACATATCTGGGTTCTCTATTCTGTTCCATTGGTCCATATGTCTGTTTTTGTGCCAGTACCATGCTGTATTGCTGTATTGGTGATCAATGCTTTGTAATATAGCTTGAAATCGGACGTGATGCCCCTGGCTTTGTTTTTCTTTTTCAACATTTCCTTGGCGATTCGGGGTCTTTTCTGATTCCATACAAATTTTAAAATTGTTTGTTCCAGCACTTTGAAAAATGTCATTGGAATTTTGATCAGGTTGGCATTGAAGGTATAGATTGCTCTGGGTAGCATAGACATTTTAACAATGTTTATTCTTCCGATCCATGAGCATGGGATGTTTTTCCATCTTTTTGTGTCTTCTTCAATTTCTTTCATGAGTGTTCTGTAGTTCCTAGAGTATAGATCCTTTACCTCTTAGGTTAGGTTTATTCTGAGGTATCTTATCGTTTTTGGTGCTATTGTAAATGGAATCGTTTCTCTAATTTCTCTTTCTACAGTTGCACTGTTAGTATATAAGAAAGCAATTGATTTCTGTGCATTGATTTTGTATCCTGCCACATTACTGAATTGCTGTATGAGTTCTAGTAATTTGGGGGTGGAGTCTTTTGGGTTTTCCACATAAAGTATCATGTCGTCTGCGAAAAGAGAGAGTTTGACTTCTTCTTTGCCAGTTTGACCTTTTATTTCTTTTTGTTGTCTGATTGCTGTTGCTAGGACTTCTAGTACTATGTTGAACAACAGTGGTGAGAGTGGGCATCCTTGACGTGTTCCTGATCTTAAGGGAAAGGCTCTCAGCTTTTCCCCATTGAGGATGATATTTGCTGTGGGTTTTTCACAGATGGATTTTATGAGCTTGAGGAATATTCCCTCTATCCCTATACTCTGGAGAGTTTTAATCAGGAAAGGATGTTGTATTTTGTCAAATGCTTTTTCTGCATCAATTGAGAGGACCATATGGTTCTTCTCCCTCCTCTTATTATTGTGTTCTATCACATTGATTGATTTGTGAATGATGAACCACCCTTGCATCCCGGGGATAAATCCCACTTGGTCGTGGTGGATGATCCTTTTAATGTATTGTTGGATCCTATTAGCTAAGATTTTGTTGAGGATTTTGGAATCCATATTCATCAGGGATATCAGTCTGAAATTCTCCTTTTCGATGGGGTCTTTGCCTGGTTTGGGGATTAAGGTAATGCTGGCCTCATAGAATGAGTTTGGAAGTTTTCCTTCTGTTTCTATTTTTTGAAACAGCTTTGGGAGAATAGGTATTATTTCTTCTTTGAATGTTTGGTAGAATTCCCCAGGGAATCCATCAGGCCCTGGACTCTTGTTTTTTGGGAGGTTTTTGATCACTGCTTCAATCTCGTTCCTGATTATTGGCCTATTCAGGTTGTCAATTTCTTCCTGTTTCAGTCTTGGCAGCTTATAGGTTTCCAGGAAGGCCTCCATTTCATCCAGATTGCTCAGTTTATTGGCATATGGTTGTTGATAATAATTTCTTTTTTTTTTTTAAAGATTTTGTTTATTTGACAGAGAGAGACACAGCGAGAGAGGGAACACAAGCAGGGGGAGTGGGAGAGGGAGAAGCAGGCTTCCCGCTGAGCAGGGAGTCCGATGTGGGACTTGATCCCAGGACCCTGGGATCATGACCTGAGCCGAAGGCAGACGCTTAACGACTGAGCCACCCAGGCGCCCGATAATAATTTCTAATAATTGTTTCTATTTCCTTGGTGTTAGTCGTGATCTCTCCCCTTTCATTCATAATTTTATTAATTTGGGTGCTTTCTCTTTTCTTTTGGATAAGTCTGGCCAGTGGTTTATCGATCTTATTAATTCTTTCAAAGAACCAACTTCTAGTTTCATTGATCTGATCTATTGTGTTTCTGGTTTCTAATTCATTGATCTCTGCTCTAGTTTTAATTATTTCCTCTTCTAATGTGTGGCTTATGCATCATTTGTTGCTTTTTCTCTAGTTCTTTAAGGTGTAGAGTTAGTTGGTGAATTCGGGATTTTTCTATTTTTTTTTGAGTGAGGCTTAGATGGCTATGTATTTCCCCCTTAGGACTGCCCTTGCAGTATCCCATAGGTTTTGGACTGATGTGTTTTCGTTCTCATTGATTTCCAAGAATTGTTTCAGTTCTTCTTTGATTTCCTTGTTGACCCAAACATTCTTGAGCAGAGTGGTCTTTAGCTTCCAGTGTTTGAATTTCTGCCAAATTTTTTCTTGTGATTGAGTTCCAGTTTTAAAGCATTGTGGTCTGAGAATATGCAGGAAATAGTCTCAGTCTTTTGGTATCAGTTGAAACCTGATTTGTGACCCAGTATGTGGTCTATTCTGGAGAAAGTTCCATGTGCGCTCGAGAAGAATGAGTATTCTGTTGTTTTAGGCTGGAATGTTCTATATATATCTATGAGGTCCATCTGGTCCAGTGTATCCTTCAAAGGTCTTGTTTCCTTGTTGATTTTCTGCTTAGTGGATCTGTCCATTGCTGAGAGTGGAGTATTGCAGTCTCCTATAATTAACGTATTATTATCAATATGACTCTTTATTTTGGTTAACAGTTGGCTTATATAGATGGCTGCTCCCATGTTGGGGGCGTAGATATTTACAATTGTTAGATCTTCTTGTTGGATAGACCCTTTAAGAATGATATAGTGTCCTTCTGTGTCTCTTATTACAGACTTTAGTTTAAAATCTAATTTGTCTGATATAAGAATTGCCAGCCCAGCTTTCTTTTGAGGTCTGCTGGCATGGAAGATGGATCTCCATCCCTTCACTTTCAGTCTGGATGTATCTTTAGGTTCAAAATGAGTCCCTTGTAGACAGCATATGGATGGGTCCTGTCTTTTTATCCAATCTGCAACCCTGTGCCATTTTATGGGAGCACTTAGGCCATTCATGTTGAGAATGATTATTGAAAGATATGAATTAATTGTCATCATGTTGCCTGTGAAGATGTTGTTTCTATAGATTGTCCCTGTAAATTTCTGTTGTATATCACTCTTGGGGTCTTTCTCCTTTTATAGAACCCCCCTTAATATTTCTTGCGGGGCCGGCTTAGTGGTCACATATTCTTTCAGTTTCTGCCAGTCATGGAAGCTCTGCATCTCTCCATCCATTCTAAATGACAGCCTTGCTGGATAAAGTATTCTTGGCTGCATGTTTTTCTCATTTAGTACCCTGAATATGTCTTGCCAGGCCTTTCTGGCTTGTCAGGTCTCTGTGGATAGGTCTGACGTTATTCTGATGTTCCTCCCTCTGTACATAAGGAATCTCTTCCCCCTAACTGCCCTTAAGATGGTTTCCTTGGTTCTAAGATTTGCAAGTTTTACTATTACATGCTGGGGCATTGGCCTGTTTTCCTTGATCTTGGGAGGGGTCCTCTCTGTCTCTAGGATGTGAATGTTTGTTTCATTCCCCAGATTAGGGAAGTTCTCAGTTACGATTTGCTCAAATACATCTTCTAGTCCTCTCTCTCTCCACTCCCTCCAGGATTCCAAATATTCTGACATTGGAATGCTTCATGATGTCACTTATTTTCTGGATCTATTTTCATGGATTCTGAGTTGTTTTTCCCTGGCCTCCTCTTTTCCCTTTTTATCTATTATATTGTCTTCCAGGTCGCTTATTTGTTCTTCTGCCTCACTTACCGTAGCTGTTAGATTATCTAGATTAGATTGGATCTCACTGATAGCATTTTTAAGTTCTGCCAATTCAGCTTAAATTTCTGCCCTTAGAGACTCTATATTGCCATTAATTGATTTCTCCATTCTAGCTATTGTCTTCACAATTGCAAGCCTGAATTCCATCTCCAACATCTTGGTTATATCTGTATCCATTTGTAAATCTGCGGCATAAGTCATAATCTCTGAGTCTTTTCTAATTTGGGGATTCCTCCTCCTAGTCATTCTGTTGATGGCTGGTTGAGGGAAGGTGTAGAGTCCAAATTATTGACCAGAACCCAAGAAAGATGCACCTGTTTTCTAGGGACCTTAGGGTTGCTGGCCTCTTGTTTTCCCAGCCTGTCTTCTGGGGGAGGGGCCTGCCATGCTGTTACTTAGGCAACCCTGTTTGGGCAGAGTTGCCCTGCCCCCTGTGGTGGGGGATGGGCTCAGTGGGAATCAGTTTTTGGGGGCTTTTGTTCTCTGGCGGCTTTCCCTGGTGGCTTTCCGCGTCCTTTCTGAGGGTCAGAGCAGAAGAGACCATTTCCCAGCCTCTGCCTCAGAGCAGAGAGATCACAGTCTGTTCTTCAGTGAGCTCTCCAGACCACACTGTCTCTGTTTCTGTCCATACTGCTATAAACTGCAGCGTCCTGGGTTGTGCTCCCCTCCACAGCGCTCCCAGTCCTGCTTCCAGGTCAGAGCACATCTTTGCCCTTTGTGCTTCTAAAACTGCCAGCCGCTCCCAGTTCACATGCGTGACCCCGCCACTCCGGATTTCCCTCCTGGGGGCTGCCCTAAAGTCTTTTCCCCATGGCTACTGGTCTGGGAGTCTGTGGCCTGTCCCCAGCGTGCAAGGCTGTCGCTCACCTGCGGTGTAGAATAGCAATGGCCAGGCTCCCTCCCGCTGCCATTTATCCTCCGATATCTGCCCACGGAATCACGGCTCCCCACTTCGTACCTCGAAACCAACCACCCACGATATTCTGTTTGTAGAGATCCAGATCTTCTTACATCTCATGCTGATTTTGTGGGTGCTTAGAGTGGTCTGGTAGATATCCAGCTCAATTCCAGGGACCAGCTGAAATAGGGTCCCCTACTCCTCTGCCATCTTTTCTTCCTCTTGGAAAAGACTTTTAAAATCAAGTGTCAATGTATAGCATTTGGAATAGGAGAGGAAAGATATCTATTACATTATTGGATTAATAGTACTTTTCCTCTGGAACACCAAATGCTCTCTATATTATTTTAAAGTCTCTGAGTATGAATGGTACATCCAGGAAAACAAAAGTACCTTATGCATGTGGTACCATGGAAACTAGCAAATGACCTAATTCTGCTTGTGAGCTTCCTTAAGAAATACCAATTTATTAGTTATTTCATTGTTTTTCTCACCTAGTTTAGGAAAAACTGATTTCTTTATCTTTAATTATTATAGGATATGCAATATTAATATATTTTTAGTATAGGTGTTTTTAAAGTACTATTCTTAAATGTGTATGTATTTCTTCCTTTCCTTATAAAATGTCAAAATAGAGATCTTTCATAAAATTATTTGGGAATTGCAATATTCCAAAGAGAAAATAATAGAAATAATATAGTATTTATTCCATTATGTATGTGGAGAAAGTGTCACAGTGAGATTAAGTTGCAGAAAAAGTCAGCAATTGTATAAAGCATAGAAGTCAAGGCTAGTAATTCTTATATAGTTTGTATTTTAACAATGTAGTTATATTTGCCCTTACTTGTAGCTATAAATTTTAACTCAGTTCTTTTGTGGTGTGAATAAAGGCTAATGGTGGTGTCTTCAATGATGAAAAACATTTAATTAATTCTAATTTTTAACCATTTCAGCTAATACCAGTTATATTTAGAGATGATAACCAGAATCACTTTGACTAATACAGTTATACTCAGCTAATTTATTTTAAACACATGATTTGTGAAATATGAATCTGCAATATGTTTAAATGTCAGTAATAAATTATGTTTGTACCAGTTGTTGTGATATTAAGATTCTTAGAACATGGTAACTGAAAACAATCCACTAAAACAATCTATTCATTTTATAACTATAGAATAGAAAGGCAGACTAAAATACAGAATGATTTTCTCTTGAGATATCATTCTAAGCTACAGCTTAAAAATTATAGCTTAGTAGCCTAAAGTAAGAGAAAAAGGAAGAGACCAAATACCTTTTATTCAGTTTCTTGAATTCCAAAGTCATGTTGTATTCATGAGCTAATAGATTTCTGGTACAGTTTTTTAAATACTTAAAAACCTGGCTATGATTTCTAATCTGAATGAGCAAATCGGAGTGTCTTCCAAGTATCTTTAAAGTTGATATATTATTTGGATAAAATATGTGAATATTTTCTTCTATTTAGCAAAGCAAGTGTAATGATATTCTTTAATCCTCTGTGCATTTGAGGTGATTCTGAAGCTGTGAATTTAAGGCTTTTGTTGTTTTTAAAAATACTTTGAAATTTTTTTTCCTGCTATATCAAATTATTCTTACTAGATGCAGATGTCTCCATGGGGATCTATATTATGTTTCATGACATGAACTAAACCAGAAAATAGCCCAAATATGTATTTTCAATGTAGAGATTGTACTTTGTAATAAAGAATGTTGGTTGGAGCTGCTCAAGGGAGATGATGGGATATTAAAACCAACCTCCTACGCTTTGAAAAGGAAATATTATAGGTGTATATTTTCTTCATAAATGTATAATTAAACTCAATATCTTCATTTACTGAAATTGGAAATGGTGCCGACTATATTTTCACTTGCCCAGAGAGGTTTGGCTTATTATTTTTCATTATATGGCACAAATATTATAGTTTCTAAAGGCATGCCTTATACTCCAGTTTCTCTTTTTCATTTTTGTTTTTATTACTCAAAAGCAAATGAGTACACAATATAAGCCTGTCAAAATTTGACTCCCTTTTTAAGGGGAAGTTAATCATCAAAGTAGATATTTTGCTACATCATATTAGAAGAGTTATTACTCCCTATTAAGATGAGTAGAAAAGCTCTGATTCTTTGAGCATACATTTTTTCTTTAATATATACATAAAGACTGATTTTAACATGTATTTATTACAGAATATAAATATGCTAGTGATATGAATCAGGACAGGAAGCTCTATGATCACCTATAAATAATATGACAATCTTATAAAGATACAGTCAACCTACTTCAGAAAGTTTTCATATGTAATTCAGGAAATGGTAGCCTCACCCCATAAAGCAACATTTTTGAATTTTGTATGAGCTAAATATATAGTTGTTATTTCTGGTAAATGTCAATAAGTTGAAAGTGAATTTTAATGTTAATTTCTTCATTTGCCCCTCTCTTTGAACAAGAGATTCTTTGTCTTTTCCTACCATTCTCAGACAATATCATCCTTGAAATGGTAAGTACAGAGACAAAGTTCAGAGGGGCAGAGTAGTCAATGGATAACAGTTTCGCAGGCCAAATGTCCTTCCAAAAACTGCTGTTGAAATAAAGCTTCTGTATAATAAAAAAGATTTAAAAGCCCCAGGCAATAACCACTTATTAAAAAAAAATCTAATATAACACAACAAACCAGAAGAATCTGGGCAGTCTTTTGGAGTCTATTATAATGGACTTTGATCATGATGTTTACATGTCCTTGGACAGTACCCACTGTCCCCATGTGTTACTGTAATAAAAGATCCCCTTATACGCACACAGACACACACATACACACACATTATGTAGTATGAATGAATTAATGATACAGATTTTCAGTGCTAGTTACTCTGTATTATTCCTTGAAAAACTCTGAATTTTATATATATAAAAGATTATATATATATATATCTGTATGTTTTATTGTCTTCTTTTTCAGGACAGTCTAAATGTCATCCTGTTTTTGTTTGTTTGTTTTTTTAACAATCTTTGGACCTATATATTCTGCTGCTATTGGTGTGATACAGAAAATATTTAAAAATTACAGTTTTTTTTGGCACTTAGTAGCCAGCATTTGAATTATGCAATGTCTCTCAAAGAGTTCACAGCAATTGGTGTTTTAAAATAGAATGAATGTATACCACAAATATTAATATTTTTATGATATTTGAATTTTAGGAACTGAGCAAGAATTAGACTTGAACAAATCAAATTTTTATTTGAAAGGCAAACATAATTTTTGTTTGTGATGGGAAAACAATATTTATTTAGTCTTAATTATGGTTTATTTACTAATATGTCTTTTTAATATTATAAACTAAGGTTTAGGAATTAATTACATTTAAAATTACAGTGTCCTTGACCATTAGTGAAGACTCAAATAGTAGTATTTCTGCTTTCTAAAATAAAACAATAATGAACAATCATAATTATGTTCTCTAGTTGTCAAGAAAAAGAATTATGATCCTTATAGTTACTGACTTTTAAGAAAGCTAGGGAGAAAGTAATCCGTTTTAGAAATATTTCCTTCAAAAGTAAAAAAAAGTCCGTATCAGTTAAAATGTTATGTTTGTCATTAATAAAGACCTACATGCAAACTTGTTCAATATAAATACAATAATTCTATTTTTCTCATGTAACTGAAAATTCTAGGAGAGGTATGCTTTAGGAGTAGCTCAAACACAGCCCTTGATCTATTCATCTGTTATCCTCTCAGTTCTACCCTTGCCTCTGCTGGGCATTTCACCAGCAGAATTCCTCCGTAGTAGAAAATGCTACCAGCAGTTCCTGGATTCATATCTGTATATAATTCAGTCAAAGCAAGAGAGGATCTCTTTTCTGGTGACTTTCTCAGAAGAACAATAATGCTGATTTCTAGAAAGCCCCAGCACAATGGACCCTCATTTTATTACTCTGAATTGGCATCATGCTTATTTTGAATCATTTCTTGTGACCAGGGAAATAATTGTGCTGATTGGGTTAGGCCTGACTTCCATAAACTAATCACTGTGGAAAAGAAATTAAAGTTTTTAAAAACCCTGGTTTAGAAGAATGAGACTAAACAAGATCAAACAATTATGGCTCATCATATCTTCTTTGATTAATAATCTTGGCTAATTCAGATTATTGATAACACAGTTGGAGGAGGGTATGAAGACAGAGGGATATGTCAGAATGAAAACACTAAATGACTGGGAACATGGGACCAAGTAGTAAATGCATGAACAAGATACTGATGAGAATCTTAGAAAGCAAGATTATTTCGGAGTAGAAAAACTATAATTTTTATGTCAGATGATTTGGGTAAATAATAAAAGTATTTTAAAGCAATAAAAGGTTATTTCTTTCTTTCTTTTTTTTTTTTAATAACATGGGCTTTTTTGAACCTCTCTACGTGATATATCTTCTTTCAGTCAACTATTCAAAAAGAGAGTTGCAGTATTTGTTCAGAAGAACTAACGTGTATTTGAAGATTAAGTAAAGATATGTTAGCTGGGTTTTAAGTTTTAGAATAGTAAAACAAATTTTAATTGGTAATGAAAAGAAGCTGAGTGCCTGCTTCCTCATCCACATTCGTAGGTATAACTGTAGTTTGTTAATTTTTATTACTGTAAAACATTTTATTGCTTAAATATACCAAAGTTTATGTACTGCTCCACTGTTGGGTATTTGGTTTGTTTCCAGCAACTATTAAGAACATTTTTGTACAAGTCTCCTTGCATAAAAGTTTCTCTAAGATACGGAATTACAGACTCATATTTAAACCTATTAGGTAATGCTAAATTGCTGGGATAATTGACTGCAAGTCCCCCCCCCCAAAAAAAAAAGAAAGAAAAAACCACCTGAATAGTCTATTGATTAAGCAAAAGTTATTATACTGACTTCACAAAGAGAAGACACCTTGACTGAACCTTAGTAATATTTCAGGAGGGAGTATCCTGGAGGAAATATTAATAGAATATTTGAGTGTCTTGACTTAAGTTTTAAGGTGAGTGTTTTAATTCAGACAAATAATTGTTAATAGGAAAAATTCATGACAATAAATTAGGGATGGTGGACATGATAAATGAGCTATTTGTCCAAGTGAGCAACATATTGCCCATTGGTACTTGCAAGGAAGAGTAAGCTATTTGTTTGGATATATTGGCTTGTAGAAATTTCTTGATGCAAACAGTGAAGTTATTTATTAAAGCCTTATCTTCATAAACAAAAATTTTCTGGAACAAATAGTTATGTTGACATAAGTGGGTTTACTTTTCAGTGCTGATGGTTAAGCTAAGTGGACTCATGTAGTCTCAATTCTTGGAGCCATGTGTGACAATTCTCTTTAAAATAGTCCTCCACCAAACTTGATAGTTTTTCATTTTTGTTAATCCGATATGTGCAAGTGTTGCCTAATTGTGGTTTAAATTATATGCCTTTCTCTGATTGCTAATGAAATGGAATGTTTTTAGATATTGGCAATTGGGTTTTCTAGATGTTTGTTTGTATGTATGTTTTCTAGGTGCTAGTTAAAATCATTGCCAAGTTTTAATTTTTTTTTATTGGATTGTTTGTCTTTTTTATTGACTCATAGGAGATATTTCTTTATTCTGGCTGTGAACTTATTGTAAGTTACATGTGTCATAAATATCTTCTCCCAGGTTTTGACGTTCATTTCCACTCTTTTTATTGTATCTTTTAATGAACAGTTCTTCATTTCAGTGTAATCTAGTTTAGCAATTTCTTTCTTTATGTTTAGTGTTTTTAGGTTTTTAAGAAGTTCTTCCTTACCCTAGGATAGTATTTTTGTACTACTTTATAAATCTTTATAATTTTTCAACATTTAAATATTTAATCTACCGTGATGATAATGATGATGATGATGATGGTGATGATGATGATGATGATGATGATGATGATTTTGATGATTTAGTTAGGGGTGCAATTTTTTTATTTTTCTACCTAGTTTTTTTTTTTTTAAGATTTATTTATTTATTCATGAGAGAGAGAGAGAGAGGCAGAGGGAGGAGCAGGCTCCCAAGGAGCAGGGAGCCCAATGCGGGACTCAATCCCAGGACCCTGAGATCATGACCTGAGCCGAAGGCAGACGCTTAACCATCTGAGCCACCCAGGTGCCCTATTTTTCTACCTAGTTTATTGAGAATTCCATCTGTCCTTAATGATGTACAATAAAACTTATATATCAAGTTTCTGTACATGTATAGGTTTTTTTCTGGGCTCTCAATTCTATTCTTCAGTCTACTCATCCATCGGTGTACAAACACAATACTTTTTAGCCTTATGTCTTTAAAATAAGACGTCCTATCTGGTAGTTCATGGTCCCTACTTAATTCTTCTGTAAGAATATCTTGACTGTTCTTGCCCTTTGTTCTTCTATATAAATGTGAAAATTAACTTGTCAGGTTCTACAAAAACCTTGTCAGAATATCAATTGGAAATGAAGGCACTATATACTTTTTAAATAAATATTTCTTGATCCGAAACAGTTGATTGTTCTCAAAAGGTTATTCTATTACTAGCATCAAATGTAGTAATGGCAATAGCAAGGTAAATAACTGAATATCCTAGTTTTGCAGCTTTTTAGTGCTGAAAATATCCTTAAAAGTCATCCTTTAAACAACTCATTTTATAGGTAATTAACTGCTACCCATAGAAGTGAAGATCAAAATTACAGCAGGTATGTAGCTGACATAGGACTCAGACTAAGCTCCAATCTCACTTATACTCATAAAAAAATATTTACTCAGCATCTCTATTTAATAATATAGTCATACAATCCAGGGATATAACAATGAGCAATATAAGAAAGTGTATTTGCCTTGTGTTTCACTGTATCATACTGCCTTACATGCCCAAACTCAAAAAAGCCTTTAGACAAATCTTTATGAAACACATTCTGGTTTTTGGGAACTGTTTTAGTAGCAAAGGATATAGCAGTAAACAAAAGAGGAATGATTATCATCCTCCAGGAGCCAAGAGTCTATGGGAAATGGATATCATAAAATTATAGGTATAAATACAAACTATGCTAAGGTTCTGAGAGAACATATAAAGTACTGTTAGAATTTAAGTAGGGCTGTGGGGAATACTGACAGTCTGGGGTATCTGGGAATTTTTTCCTGGAAAAGTAATTTTTGAGTTTTTAACCTAAACTAGTTAAAGAGGGAGAAGAAAAAGAGTCAGGCAGAGAAATCTGTATGACTAACGTAACTGAGGAAAGCGGGATCCCAGCTTATCCTAGGAAATGAAAGGAGGCTATGCCACTGGAAACCAGAGAGCAAGAGTAATGATGGTATAAATGAGAAGGAGGGATAGGGTTAGTTGATAAAATAGGACCTCATGATGCATATATTGTTTATAAAAGAAAGGAAATTTCCAATATAGTATGAGAAGCATTCCAAAGCCAATGAAATGGGAAATTTAAAAACAATTAAATTCTTTAGAGTAGGCAATGATGGGCGATTCTATTGACTTTCATTTGGCACTAAATAGCTTCAGACAGTGGAGTTGATTAGTTTCAGTAGTAACTTGTTCAATGTCTAATAATACTTAAATAAAGAAAATAGGACAAGGATGTGGAGAAATGAGATCCAATGTAAAATAATTACTGTTAGTTCAATTTGTAGAACCTTAAACTAGAAGTCTAGTTTAAAATTAATTTATATGTAATTATAAATCATCTGTTTAAATCTTCATCTTTTTTGCCTTTTTCAACTTTGTTTTAGTTCTTTTCAATTTTTTTATGTTCTGAATCTTTAAAATGGTACTTCTGTTGCCATGTATTAAACTTGTATCAGGCATTTATAGACTTTTTTAAGTATGTTGGCATTCTTAAAAGTAAGTGACTTCACTTCTAAATACTTTGAAATTAATATTTTTAAAAATAAAAACTTATTCCTAAATACTCAAAATAATTTCATATCTAACAGAATTATTAATAATCCCTTAATATTAGCTAATATCTATTTCATATTCAAACTTTCCTAATTTCTTCCTTATACCCTTTGCAGCTGGTTTGTCTAAACCTGGATTAAATTTAGGACCAAACATTGCACTGGGTTAAGCCTCTTTATGTAGAATAGTCCTTCCCCCTCAACGCCCTCACACCCCCACCCCCACCCCACAACACTGATTTGGTGGTGAGAATAGGACAGTTGTCCTGTCATTAGTTTTACCTTCTGGATATGTGGTGTCATTTAACATATTCCTCTATCCCCTGAATATCCTATGAATTGGAAGTTAAATCACACATTAATATTAAGCTTTTTTGGCTAGAATACAACGTAGATGATATATGCATCATATTGTATCCTGTCAGGGGCACTTCTTAGCTAGTAGAAATATCAATAATTCTAAGATTCATCATTTGATGAGAGTAATGATATTCTGATCTCTTCATTGTACAGTGATGTTTTCGGTTGTTACTAGAAAATTGTATCTATGATGTTAGTTTAGCAGAATCAAGTGTTCAATTTCCCATTATAATAGTCATGAAAGACTAGGTTACACTGCTGTCCAATTCCAAAATCTCAGTGGCTTAAAATGACAAAAAATACTTATTCATTCAAAGCCTGCAACTTTCCACTGTATGATGACTCAGAATTACATCTGCATATCAATGCACTCTTTGTAATCACCAAGGCAGGGAAAGAATGAAATGGACAAGTATGGAGTGGCTCTTAAATATTTCTGCCCCTAAGTAACACTTGCTTTCATTCATATATCAAGTCATAAGATTATGCCTAACTTTGAGGAGACTGGAAAAGGTATGACTACGATGCATCCTGACAGAGAAGAAACAGAAATAGTGGTGATCAGCACAAATCAAATTCATCAGCCATTTACCTAGTAGTTTTAATGATAATTGATGATTATCATCGATAATCAATGATGTTTCTTGCCTGAAACACCAGTTTTACTAAAGATTATAGAATGATAACTTTCTAATTTTACCATTTGTTCTGTCTTTATTAACAGATATTCTTATGTAAAGTCAAACTATTTGGTTGACCGTAAAATGTAGTTTCTATTAAAAAGCAGATTGCATATTTAATTAATTTTCTCCAATAACAGTTTTCATGGATGGGGCGCCTGGGTGGCTCAGTTGTTAAGTGTCTGCCTTCGGCTCAGGTCATGATCTCAGGGTCCTGGGATCGAGCCCCACATCAGGCTCTCTGCTCCGTGGGAAGCCTGCTTCTCCCTCTCCCACTCCCCCTGCTTGTGTTCCCTCTCTCGCTGTGTCTCTCTCTGTCAAATAAATAAATAAAATCTTAAAAAAAAAAACAAAACAATTTTCATGGTTTTGGTGTAATAGCTGCCTCAAATGATAATAACAAATGTTTTTGGTGTTTTCCCGTTACAGTATTTTATATATTAAATCAATTTTCCTAAAAGCAATGATCTCCATCAGTTAAAATCATTTGTGTTAAATGCTCAGATTATCACAAATTTGGTAAGGAAAAACTCTTTGAAATTTTGTCCTAAGATTTTTTGACATGACCACATCAATCTTTGACAGCTTCCTTGATTTTTGGCACAAGATTTTTGAGACATGCCTTGTACTTTCCCTGCCAATGATCTAGAATGAGCCATTTCTCCAATAGTCTCTGGTTTCCTTTAATGGAGAATGATAGAAAAGGGTAATACCTGGCCACTGAAGGTGCTCATGATGTTGCTATTACTTTTAGAATTTAAATTGGGAGAAGTAGAAAATATATACTTTAAAAATTATACAGCCCCCTTGATTTAAACATCACAGTGTTTTGGGGCACCTGGGTGGCTCAATTGGTTGAGCGTCAGACTCTTGATTTCAGGTCATGATTTCAGGGTCCTGAGATCCAGCCCCATGTCAGGCTCTGTGCTCAGTGGGGAGTCTGCTTGAGATTCTCTCTCTCTCTCCCTCTGCCCTTGCCCCCTGTTCTCTCTCTCTCTCTCAAATAAATAAATCTTTAAAAAAATAAACAACACAGTGTTTTACTTAACTTTTTTTTTTCTTTTACACTCAAAATTGTAATTCATGGCATCTTTATTATAATTACTTCTAAAATTCTTTATCATGAAAGCCTATGATTACATTCTCAAAGTAGACCCTATAGTACAGTAATCACTTCAGATTGTGTTGTGAAAGAAGGAAAGACAATCTACAATCAATTAGTTTCTGAAAAGGCTGCATATCATATACAAACTATTAGATAGTCACAAAGCATATTATTAAATCAGAGACTTCGAAAAGCTGTGACTTAAACATGCCTGCTTAACTTTGTTTAGACCAGTATTTTCAAAATGGAAGTAGTTTTTCATGGCACATATTTTGGGAAATACTACTGTAACATAAGGTTTAAGGATTAGGGCTCTCCTTCACAATTCATAGAGTTAAGATCTATTATTATACGTAATCTCAGATGTCTTATAAGTGCATAAAAATAAAATCCTCCTACCTAATGATTTTCAGAAACATTTTCTATTCCAGAAAAAAAAATAAAAAATATGTTAGTTTGAATAAGCTAATATAAAATAAGGTTTTTGAATTCTGCGGTGAAAGGACACTATAAATAGATGTTAATATAGTTTTCTACATCTTTGAACCGACTTTTTTGAATGATTTTTTTAAAAAAACATAGCTGAAATTAAATTATTTGTAATTTTATTGATACAAAAATTCTTGCAGTGTAGTAAATTTTTAATCCACAGCTAGGGATTAATTTTATATGAAATATTGGTTTCCTGTATGCCAGTTAATGTATGATTCTCTTCTTTTATTAATGAAATATTTTCTGATGAAGGACATAAATATAATTGTATATATAAACACAAACATTCATATAAAATGAAAACTTGTACCTCTACTTAGAATCTCCACAAAGGGGGCACCTGGATGGTGCATTCAGTTGTGTCCATCTCTTGGTTTTGACTCAGGTCGTGGTCTCAGGGTCATGAGATGGAGCCCCACATCAGGCTCTGCGCTCAGTGCAGAGTCTGCTTCAGACTCTCTCTCTCTCTCTCCCTCTGCCCCACCCCGCTGAACTCACTCTCTCATTTATTTATTTCTCTCAAATAAATAAATATTTAAAAAAAAGAATCTCCACAAAGTATGTATGAGATATATTTTTATCATATATTTGACATATTAACCTTAAAAATTGCATTGCACATATTTTATATTATCTGTTTATAAAATGCTTATTTAGTTCTATAAAATGCTCATTAAAAAATCTTCAAAATTAATGTGGATATGTTTTGTACTTTAAGGCAAGTGATACTTAAGGTTATTTTGAATATGAATTGTATTTTGCATATAAATTATTGGAAATTCAAAATGAAAATCCACATACATATTATCATTAAATGTGATATAGCATGTGCACCTTGAGAATTATTTCTAAATGGCTGACATGTATGACATAAGGAAAAAGCAATACCTTTCTTTAGAGTATCATTTAAGCTCTCAAATAATAAACTTTATGGAAAAAGAAAGGAAATTTATTAATTTCATTTGTCGGTTGAGTTCTTCATTAGGATATAGATGTCCGTAACTTTCTTTCAGACCCTAACTATTATATTCAGGTTATTTTCCCACTGTTTTGTCTTAATGTCAATTAAATTCAGTTTGAATCTTTGATTACAGAATTTCATCTGTTAAAATTTTTGAAAGATTCTCTTAGAAAGAGGAATGGTTTGCAAGGATTAAGATCTAACAGGCAACTTTTGGTTGATGTGTTTGCTACTTAAGCTTTAGAAGAAAGCACAATTCACTGGAAAGCACAATGATTCCAAGTAATGTTTGTGAAGTGCTTTGCACCTGGATCCCTATGTAAATTTAAGAACCATCTAAGTAAGATGAGCCTTAGCAGCACTTAGATTACTGTCCACAGAGGACTTCTTCGACAGTTACTATGGCGTCATGGCAGAAAGAAAGTTTCCAGCCAGCAGCTCTCATTTCTTGTGCTTGTTACGTCTCTGTATTTATTATCTTTGGATTTCCCTTAGAGAAATCAGAAACAAAGCAATTACTTTACAATGTTGATTTGGTCTAGATCTTGTGTACCCCCAGTAGAGTATTGTTATAACATTCAGGACAAAATGGTGAACACTAACGCCATGTTTTGTCTTTCCATTCTTTCTCATGCTGGGTTATCATACCCCATTTCACATGACTGGAGATTTAACGTATTTGCTTTAGATACTTTACTGAGAGATATCAGAATTAAGGCATGGGTGGGAATGGGGCAAAGAACTACACCTGTTTATAGTAGGTTCCACTTTATCTTCACTTCAACTGTGTTATGACTAGAGAATGGTGATAGTTTCATTTCACTATTTTTCCTTGGTTTTCTTACTTCTAAGAAACAGGCAAAAAATGCAGACAGCAGGATTCTTTTGGGAGGATTTATTAGATAAAAAAATTGGATAATGCATGTAGAAGTTCATGGCATTGAGTGTGCTCCGATATGTAAAAACTATTTTTAAAAACTGGATATTATCTGAATCTAAAATACACAGCTGAGTGAGAGTTTGGGGCTGTAGTACTCTTGTTGGCAACAGTTCAAATTCAGATAATTTTCTTTTCCTTACTTTCTTCCATACTTAATTATTATTGAATTATAAAAATACTTTGCTTTTGAATATGTGCCAGTGTCACATTCATTTTAGACTTTTATACTTTGCCAGCAAATGCTTCCAAAGTATTTACTTCAACTGACTACTCTTAATTTTACTCTTGAATATCTAGCTGAATCCATATGTACTCCAGAGAACTTTCCTTAGATCCAAACCCTTTTTATTTCAAAACATCATTACTAAGCCTCACTGTATCTCATGAAAGCAGTGCAGCTTAAAAACATAACATTATTTTCTTTTTATGAATTCCAGTTCCTAAAATAATAAGGTTAAGCTTTATTTTTCCAATAATTAGAATCAAATACTTTGCCTAGGGTCACTTGTCTTCTCTCTTCACATCTTCAGTTGTCCCTTTTGGAAATTAGTTACAAGTATTTAATTCAGGAATAAAAAAATTAAGTGCTTTTAATGCTAATGAATATATCTGTCCTGCCAAAGTAAGTTGCTATTGGCTACAGAGCTAATTCTTTTGGCAGAAGCTTGATTCTTATTGTTTGCATATAATTAGTGAGTTGGATGCCTGTGAACACAAGATAATTTCTTTAAAAAAAAAATCTACAAATGGACCACAACTGCAGATATGGCATCAGCAATTTATTTTTGTCTTTTAACTCAATATATTCTGTTTTCCATTCTCAGCACCATCATCTCTTCAATCCACAACTGCTTATTCTTTATAATTAAAATCTATGAAGGAGGGCGCCTGGGTGGCTCAGTTGGTTAAGCGACTGCCTTCAGCTCAGGTCATGATCCCAGGGTCCTGGGATCGAGTCCCGCATTGGGCTCCCTGCTCTGCGGGGAGCCTGCTTCTCCCTCTCCCACTCCCCCTGCTTGTGTTCCCTCTCTCGCTGTGTCTCTCTCTGTCAAATAAATAAATAAAATCTTTAAAAATAAATAAATAAATAAATAAATAAATAAATAAATAAATAAATAAATAAAATCTATGAAGGAAATATAAGAAAGAAAACATATGATATGGTCTAATTACTCATATTTTAGAGGCAGTTCCAGACTCCAAATCTCCACTGGTTTTTTGAGAGATCTTCAGTGAAGAAATAGTCTTCCCTGGAACTCTGATACCTTTGATACCTGCAAACTCTCAACTGTCCCATTAGTGGTCCTGAATAAATTGTTGGTGCATATATAAGTCTGCTCAGGATTTCATTTACACGTGGAATCTAAAAAATGAAACACAGGGCACCTGGGTGGCTCAGTTGGTTAAGCAACTGCCTTCGGCTCAGGTCATGATCTCGGAGTCCTGGGATCGAGTCCCACATTGGGCTCCCGGCTCAGCAGGAAGCCTGCTTCTCCCTCTGACCCTCCACCCTCTCATGCTGTTTCTCTCTCTCTCTCTCTCAAATAAATAAATAAATAAATAAATAAATAAATAAATAAATAAAATCTTTAAAAAAATAAAATAAAATAAAAAATGAAACACAAAACCAAAAGCAGAAACACACATAAATACACAGAACAAACTAATGTTTACCAGAGGGGAGGAGGATTAGGGGGATGGGCATAATGGGTGAAGGGGAGTGGGAGATACACGCTTTCAGTTATGGAATGAATATGTCACAGGGATGAAAGGTACAGCCTAGGGAATGTATTCAGTGGTGTTATAATAGCATTGTATGGTGACAGATGGTACACATGTGATGAGTGTAACATAACATATAGACTTGTCAAATCAGGATATTGTACACCTAAAACTAATGTAACATTGTATATATATATAACATTGTATATAAACTAATGTAACATTGTATATCAACTCTCTCTCTCTCTCTCTATATATATATACATACATATATATACCAAAATTGAGAAAAAATGTACTTAAATATCAACAATGTTTCTCTCTGAGTGTGAAAATACATGCAAAATAATTTTTTTCTTTTCCAAATTCTCCTAAGTAATCATTTGCTGCTTTTGTAAGACAAAATAAATAATACATGTTAGTTTTTAAAAAATACAACAAATTGGGTGGCTTAAGCCACAGATGTTTTCTCAGTTGGTGGCGGCTGGAAAGTCCAAAGATCAAGGTGCCAGCAGGATTAGTGTCTGGCGAGAGCTCTTCCCTTGGATGACATAAAGTTCCCTTTTCACTGTGTACTCACATGGACTTTCCTAGGTACATGTTCATGGAGAAAGAAAGCCAAGTGGGCTCTCTGGTGTCTCCTCTTCCTCTTTTCTTCGGTGATCTCCACAATAACTCCAGTTAAAATCCACCAACATCCGTAGGTACAATTTTTTTCCTTGTGATGAGAACTTTCAAGATCTACTCTCCTAGCTACTTTCAAATAAATTATTCAATATTATTAACTATAGTGAGCATGCTGTACATATATCCCCATGACTTAATTCATTTCATAACTAAGAATTTGTACATTTTGACTCCTTTCTCCCATTTCACCCACTGCCCACCCCCCACCTCAGGCAACCACCAATCTGTTCTCTATATTCATGAGCTTATGTGTGTTCATGTATGTGTATATGTTTGTTTTTTGGTTTTTTTAGATTGCACATATAAGTGAGATCATACAGTTGTTTTTTTTTTTTTTTTAAGATTTTATTTATTTATTTGACAGAGAGAGACACAGCGAGAGAGGGAACACAAGCAGGGGGAGTGGGAGAGGGAGAAGCAGGCTTCCCGCCGAGCAGGGAGCCCAATGCGGGGCACGATCCCAGGACCCTGGGATCATGACCGGAGCCGAAGGCAGCCGCTTAACCGACTGAGCCACCCAGGTGCCCCGAGATCATACAGTTTTTATCTTTTTCTGTCTGATTTATTTCACTTAGCATAATGCCCTCAAGGTCCATCCATGGTGTTGCAATGGGAAAGATTTCATTATTTTTATGGCTGAAATGTTCCACTGTATATGTATAATATAGCACATTTTCTTTATCCATTCATCCATTGATAGATATTTAGATTGTTTCCATGTCACGGTTATTGTAAGTAATGTTGCAGTGAACATAGGGATGAATATATCTTCTATAATTAGTGTTTTCATTTTGGGGGGATAAATATCCAGAAGTGGAATTGCTGAATCATATACTGGTTGTATTTTTAATTTTTTGAGGAACCTCCATACTAGTTCCCACAGTGGCTGCACTAATTTACATTCCCACCAACAGTGCACAAGCGTGCTCTCTTTTCCACATCTTTGCCAACATTTGTTATTTCTTGTCTTTTTGATAACAACCATTCTAACATGTGTGAGGTGATATCTCATTGTGGTTTTGCATTTCGCTGATGATTAGTGATATTGAGTACATTTTCATATACCTGTTGACCATTTGAATGTCCTTGGAAAGATTCTATCAGATGCATTGCCCATTTTTTAATTGGATGGTTTGTTTTTTTTGCTATTGAGTTGTATGTGTTCTTTATATATTTTGGATATTAACCACTTATCAGATATATGATTTGCAAGTATTTTCCCCCTTTAGTGGGTTACCTTTTCATTTTGTTGATGGTTTGGTGTCTCTTCTTATAAGGACATTAATTTTATCTAATTATGACCATAAGTTTATGACCTCATTTAACCTGAATTACTTCTTTAGAGGTCCCATAACCAAACACAGGCAAGCGGGGGTGGGGGGGGGGTTAAAGCTTCAACATATGAACTGAGGGGAAACACAACCATTCAGTCCTTAATGGTGTGCTTAGCATCTAAACTCTAGATATTCAAGGAGCTCTACTATTCATATCAATCCGTGAGTTTTAAATATTTAACTCCAAAGATAAAAATCAAAGCTCTTTCCGTGTAAAATTGGAAAACAGTTTGGTAATTTCTTAAAAAGTTAAACATAAGTTTACTTCGTGATCCAATAATTCCACTCCTAGTTATCTACCCATGAAAAATGAAAACTATGTCTACATAAATACATGAGCATGAATGTTTATAGCAGCATTATTCAGAATAGCCCCACACTATAAGCAGTCCAGATTTCCATCAACTTGGCAAATAGATAAATAAAATGTGGTATATCCATACAAGTAAATAGTATTCAGTACAAAAAGAATGAAATACTGACATATGCTTCAACATGGATGAACCTCAAAAACATTATGCTAAGTGAAAAAAGTCATGTTCAAAAGGCTACATGAATACAAATGCAAGGGCTACAAAATACATATGATTGTATTTATATGAAGTGTTCAGAAAATACAAATTTATAGAAATAAATAAGAGGTTGCCTAGGATTGGAGCAGGACTGATTGCAAATGAGACTCCAAGGAATTATGGGGGATTATGAAAATATAAAACTGTATTGTGGAGATGGATTCACATAGCTATAAATGTACTTAAAATCATGGAATATATTTGCAATGGGTGAATTTTATGCTATGTAAATTATACTTCGATAAAGCTGTTAAAAAATTAAGGTTCTCTCATAGAAAATATGTATCCCTGTATTATTTCAGTACAATCAAGTTGAATTCTTGCCAATTTTCAATAATATTCCTTCCTATTATTCCCCTGAAATGAGCTTTGATTTCTGGAACTCATCTCAGTATTCTCTCTAACTGCTTTCAGGGAAGAATTCTCATCTCTGAATATTACTTTACCCTAGAGGACTTATATTTCTTAATATTTCTTTATATGAAATATTTTCCTCTTCTCTTAATCAAATATCCTTGACATCCAGATCACCCAAGAGATACACTCTAAAATGGAACATTTATGAGAAAGGGGGTGTTACAATATGGTATAGATCAAAATGCCTGGGCTATTGGAATAAGAAAATCCTGGTTCTACTTCATGCTAGCTGAGTGACCCTATCTAACTTGCCTAACTTCTCTGAGTTTATCTCCTCATCTCTAAAATATGGATGTCATCAGCAGGATTGTTGGAAAATGAAAAATTAGTAGTAGAGGTTTTTACTCCAATGTCTGTAACATTGCTTATATAGCCTTCGAGTATTAGATGTGTTTTCTTTCATTCCTGGAAAATGTTTCTTTAATATATATTGCAATTCATACATTTCACTAATTCAAAATTACACTGTCTTAGCTTAATGAGATTTCTCTCCATAATTGGAGAAAATTATTGAATCAGTGACAAAGTACAGTTGACACAATCAACAAGAAAACTTGTTATTTTGAGTATAATGAGTTCATCAAAATAACTTTCAAGGGCAATATAAGAAGGCAGCTCATGTCAAATATTTGCCGTATGTTTGAGTTTTTTAATTCAATGTTATGGGCTTGAACAAACCTATAACATTTAATGATTAAATGATGTAATCTACTAACATGAGCCTTTGTGGGAAGTGACTGTTGGTTTCACTCTTAATTCATTTTAGAGAGGTTCTTATCACAGCTAATCCAGAGGAAAAGAGAGTTCAGAGGAATCCTATTATTTAAAGATGGAACAGCAGCAGTCACTTGGGATTTATTGAAACATCATAGCAGAAGTAGGGATCTAAATATTGTTAAGAGTCTATATAAAGTCCTCACCACAACCCACCGATTATTTTCAGATATGAGTATGTTTTAATCCCTTCGGTAGTGGGAGACTAACATTGCCATGATGCATATCTTTGAAATGTTTCCAGTCCATTTCTTAGCATTCCATTAAAGCTCAATAATATATTCAGGTTCTAGTTTATCACATTCTTAACTTTGTATCAATGTTAAATATGAGTCCTTCAGCAAGCTAAGTTTCCTATGACTGCACAATGAATGTATGCAATATATTTTTTACCCCATAGATTTTTAAATGCCTTGTGCAAAGCAAAGCAAGCAAACAAAAATAAGAGATGCTTGCTTTTGAGAAGCAGAACTTCTTTCTGAGTATTGACAGCCATATTTGCTCATGACATAGAAGCCTTATTACTCTCAAAGTTCATGGTTCACGAAGAGAAACAATCTGATGAGACACTATACCTCAAATTTCAATGTACTAGTCTATGTATCCTTTTTTATTCTAATAATCTAATAAGAAAATAAAGATATTATATAACTCTCCTTGTGCCCAAGAGCATTTTGAAAGAGTTAATTTTAATAAGTTCCCACTGTCACGAACAGTAAAGCTTAAGTTCTTTAATATTCCTTTTTCAGACATCAACATGGCCTTTAATTATTTATGTGGGGAAGCAGTAGGAAAAAGCCAGTGCCAGGATGGATGAAATGTTTAAAACATTGTTCTTTACTTTGCATATGAGCTTAAATTGAGGAAGATATTTAAGATTTGTTGGCAGCAATGTTCCCCAACCCCAACACACCCAGACACAAATCCCATATAGGAGCTTTGGACTTCACAGATGA
Organism: Mirounga leonina; assembly: GCF_011800145.1. Taxonomy (NCBI): domain Eukaryota; kingdom Metazoa; phylum Chordata; class Mammalia; order Carnivora; family Phocidae; genus Mirounga; species Mirounga leonina. The sequence goes on from NW_023270268.1 coordinate 66,941,961, forward strand.
AATAAACTCCTAAAATGTACCATAGTAATAATATATCAATGCTCATATTTTTTAATCTTTGAAATGAAAAAAAAAAATCATCTCTAGACCATGGCTTTATGTGTGATTATAAAGATGTGATATATATGAGATTATGTATGTGTATGTATATATATATATGTGTATATATATATGTATATGATTTTTTATGGTGTTATGCACTTAAAAATATGAATATTTTTTTTTATTCCTGGAATATCTTTCAGCAGTAGATATGTGAAAGATATTTTTGCCACAGACTTTTAGAGATGTAATATTAACTCAAGAGGACATGGAGAATTATAGTCTTGTATCAAGTATCATAATCATTAGTCTCAAAACTTGTGAGGAAGCTCATAGTCAAACTCATGCCATTCTCACTACTGAGAAACAGAAGGAAAGAAAAAGAAGGGGAAAAAAAAGGTATTTTATTGAAAGAAAGATCATCATTTAATTTTAATTTTAATTTATGATGCTAGCTTTTAGTATTTCATTGGATCGTATATCTCTAAGTGTCTTTGCTACCTGGAGTTAGCCAAACAATGCTAAATTATAATATTTTTGTGTGTTTCTTCCTAAATAATGAAGAACACATACACTATTATGGTCTTGGATTGCATGGTATGTTCTTTGTGATTGCTGAAAGTGTCTTTGAAAATCACTGGAAAACCACTTTTAAAAATCACTGAAACATTCATCAGCAAGAGAGATTTCTTCTTATCACAACAATATGTAACAATACTTCAGAGTTAAGTATTATGAAACAAAGAGCACTGCAGTTGTATTTTTTTTAAAGTCCTTTTAAAGTACTTCAAAGTGTCAGATCAGGTTTCCACATTGCTTTAGATTCCCATTATTTTCCTATTTTCTATTTTCAAGATTTGGCTGATGCCTGCTGTAGATGCTGGAATTTACTGTTGGTTCCCTGTGGAAGGAAAATTAATATGAAAAGGAAAGCAAATACTATGTCTTTTGTGTGTCTTAAATGGCTTGCTACTGGCATTTTTATGTCTGCTGAAAGGAGCTTTAGAAATTGTCCATTCCAAACCCCTAATTTTACTTATAAGGTGGCTGAGATACAGATTTTTGAAATGGTTTGTCTAAAGTCATTTGGCTAAAGTTCAAAAGCTGGTTAATACTATAGCTGAGCTTCAACTCCCAAAGTACAGTCTAGCATATTATTAACTATTTGATGTGCTAGGCCTTCTCAACCTAAATATCAGTTAAGAGAGTTTTCTTTAGAGGTAGAAACCATCTGAGAGTTTGACCACCATCTCTCTTTTTTTTCCTGCCAAAATTATGAGTCAGAGACAAGCATAGTCTTGTTTTTCAAGGGAATATGAGTAGAAGTTCAGAGACACCTACCTCAGAATGCAGTATTTTTTTTTTTCCTGGTCAGATTCAGGCCCTCTTTTGCTTCCTCATTCTATGTCCCACCAGAATTCCAGGATTCTGAGTACATGTTAAAGAGCATTGTCTTTATAAATGCACTATTCATATAATTATTTAAGTGAATAAAAAAATGGGACCCTAAATAACTAATTTGAGATTTAATAACTAAACTGTGCACTAAGATGAACTATAGATCTTCAAATACAACATAAGTCTCAAAGAAATAAAAGGTAAAAAGGGCATTCCATTTTTGTCATAGAATTTTTGCCATAGAATCATAGAATTTTTATTTTACTATTTAATATTCACCTCATTTTCAGAATGAAGATACTAAAATGAATTATCAGGACTTTCTCTAAACAAAATAAAGTTTTCTAAGTGGTTATTAATTGAAGTTTGGATGAGGAGAGAAACTGACAACTCAGAAAGGAAGACTCATTTACTGGTTTTAATTGGTGCTTTAGAATCGTCCTTTTTACCAGTGTTGCCAGGTACAATCTCTGCCAAAGAGCTCAGTCTAATGGGCATGTGAAAAGGAAGAAAAAAATATATATATATTATTTTATTTTAATTTTTTATTTATAGATTTATGTTTATTTTTTACTCATTCCTTAAAGACAAAAGTTGTGATTCTTTGGGGCACCTGGGTGACTCAGTTGTTAAGCATCTGTCTTCGGCTCACGTCATGATCCCAGGGTCCTAGGATCAAGCCCTGAGTCAGGCTCCCCACTCGGCGGGAAGCATGCTTCTCCCTCTCCCACTCCCCCCTGCTTGTGTTCCCTCTCTTGCTGTGTCTGTCTCTCTGTTAAATAAATAAAATCTTAAAAAGAAAAAAGTTGTGATTATTTAAGGGAAAGTGACTGATCATAAACATTTCAGCATTCTGGAATCTGAAACACTCTCTGCTAGATTGAATGAAATTAGCCTTTTATCATGTCACAGATAACCTCAGGGATATGTTTTATGCATGCATTCCACACCTGCTGCAGTTGCTATAGATTACGTAATACAAATGTAGGGGTCACTGTGGGTTATGCAGCGCAAATGACAGGACCCACAATATGGTCTCTTCGAATTTTCACAGAACTTCCTCAAATGTAGCTAATTACTCTGTAGGAAAAATATCAGACTTGTGGGAAAATGATGTGATAAGCTTACTTACTGGTCATTAAGAGTGATACATTATCTTTCAGATTGAAACTGTGGTGTTCCCTTGTTTTACTTTTTCTTTCTTTTCTTCAGACAGAGATTATGGTTAGCTGGTATTGGGAATATGGGAAGATTTAGTAGACTAAGAGGTAAAATATAGCACAGGGTAGAAATTGAATATGATAGTGTTGTTTCTCCTTTGCAAAACAAGAAATGCTTTTTATGTTTTCATAATCGACATAGATACATTATCATTTCTAGTATGCAGAAATAAAAAAATAGACACTAGAAAATGTATGGATGCATTCAAGCAATGGTGGTTTTGCAAGTTCACTGTAATTTTTTTAAAGATTTTATTTATTTGAGATAGAGAGAAAGTGAGAGAGAGAGAGCAGGAGCTGGGCGACAGAGGGAAAGGAAGAAGCAGGCTCCCCACTGAGCAGGGAGCCTGACGTGGGGCTTGATCCCAGGGCTCGATCTCAGGACCCTGGGATCATGACCTGAGCCAAAGGCAGAGGCTCAACCGAGTCACCCAGGAGCCCCATAATAATTTGAATTAATTACATTTTTAAAGTAAAGTTGCACATTTGCTTTCATTAAACTTCAAAATTGTCAAAGCAATACTCCCAGAGTATCCCACAAATAATTATTTTTCATAGGGTTTATCACTTTCCTCATGCAACATTCAAACACACATTTACATTTGCTATATTGTAGATTTACAAAGCTAAAGCTGGAGAGTGTGGATGTTAAGGCTCTGGAACACAGATGTGATTTTTATCCTAGGTCCACTATTTAGTAATTATGTCACCTCAGGTTAATTCTCAAAATCTTTGCTGCTTTATCTATGAATTGGTGATAATGATAGTATCTACCATATTGTTGTGATGATCATATGCCTAACACAGCAAATAATGTTACTTAATATTGTACCTTTATCAACAGAGCCTGTAATATCTTTTTCCCCCCAAAGTTTGTGGATAAAAAGAGCCAAATGAAAACATTAATATTTCCAAGTGATTAGAGCAATATTTTTCTTAATAGGTCATCAGATTCAGGAGCGCCTGGGCGGCTCAGTCAGTTAAGTGTCTGACTTCTGCTCAGGCGTGATCTCAGGGTCCTAGGATCAAGCCCCACCTATGGCTCTGCAGTCAGTGGGGAGTCTGCTGGTCTCTGTCCCTCTCCCTTGTGCGCTTTCTCTCTCTCTCTCTCTTAAATAAATAAATAAAATCTTAAAAAAAATAGGTCATCAGATTCATCACAGCATTTTAAGGAAAATTCAAAATTCTGTTAAATTTTCAAAGGCAGACCCCCTCATCTTTTGCATGTTATAGGAATATTCTCAATAAAGTGTTCATTGTTTCTTGATAATTCAACATGTGGTCCATTTTATACTTCCTCAAATTTCCCTGACTTCTCACTGCTTGCTTTTCTAGTTATTAGAATGTTGGATCACTATCGAGCAAATAGTATAGGCATTAGTAGGTCTCACTGATCAATTCAGTATTTTGTAATTTAACAAATTAAGCCAGGGGCGCCTGGGTGGCTCAGTTGTTAAGTGTCTGCCTTCGGCTCAGGTCATGATCCCAGGGTCCTGGGATCGAGCCCCACATCGGGCTCCCTACTCTGCGGTAAGCCTGCTTCTCCCTCTCCCACTCCCCCTGCTTGTGTTCCATCTCTCACTGTCTCTCTCTCTGTCAAATAAATAAAATCTTAAAAAAAAAAAATAAGCCAACATTGAACTTTGCACAACTGAATTGATTAAATTCAGTATTCAATTTAAGGTGTTCAGCTAATGAAGTCTTTTTTAGAAGCTTAAGACATTGTTAAAAATAAATTAGATGAATTCATTATTTTATAAAATTTAATTTGATCTTGAGATTGCTATATCCCACCCAACTAGCTAGCCAAAAAGGAACTAGATTTCTATATGTAGCATTTGGGTTCCTTGTCTTTTAGTGCTCTGTTAGCATGTTTCCAAGGAAACCAAATTCGGTTTTCAGCTGGGTACTGCCAAAGACAAATTTGAGCTGTGCATAGGGATCCAGATGATACACAATGTTAATCTTGTAATAACTGAATAAAATTCACTGTGATACTATATATAAGACCCTTTTAAAACATTCCAAAAAGATGTGCTTTCATATTGGGGTGCTTTCCATGACAGAAACAGCTATATGATTCTTGATTATCACCTTATCACTGAGACAAATAATGCCAAATAATATCATAGGTTTCTATAACCTTTGTGATAGAAGAAATTTACAGGAGAATCATAATAAAAGAGAGAATAAGTCTGATGACCTATTTTTTCTTTTGCTTATCTATCTATCTATGCGTCCAGGTAATAGGAGCATGAATTACCAGAGATGGTAATGGGGTATATATATCTCTTGCTAATCTTTGTGTAATGCTAGAATCAACTTCCTTCATGCTTTAAGATAAATTACTATTCTCAGAGTACTAGTTCTTATTGTTTATCAGAGACTCTTATAATTTAAAAGTATTAACTCTTGGCTAAATTTTATACTAATTAAGAAAAGAAACTTATTGTTCCATTTGTCATGAAAAAGAGTACTGTAGCATTAAAGTAAAATTATTCTTTATAAAGAATAATTTGAGAGTTTTATGAAGTATCTAATGCAGTAGAAATCCTGATGTAACTGAGATGAGGTCCAACTCTTCTTTTCAAATTAAAATTAGCAGAAGATTTAGAACTTTTACTTTCTATTTACTAAGATAAATTTCATATATATAGAATATTTATATAAGTATAAATATATATAACATATATATAACTTTTAAATCTGAATTATTAAAATTTGGAGCAGTGGTATTTGTAATATTAAAGAATATCCAATTTTCAGAAGAAGTATTAAAAAAGTACCTTTTTTTTTACTAGAGTATCAGATCTAAAGAATATACATAAATAAGTAAAGTGATGTTTGCATGATGTATTTTTGTGGAATTGTGAGCCTCCTTTTAGAATTATATTTTTCACCAGTGTTTAGGAATAAGGTCTGTCTGGGAGAAACAAAATGGGGGATGTGGAAGTGCACAATTTGTTGGGCAATAACAGTGGGGATAGCTAAAGTAATTATTGGAGAATTTTAAAATATTTTTCCACTCTGAATTCTGTTATAGAATTTCTGGTAGTTTCTAGTTCCCTCTCCTAAATACTTATGCTCACAAGTAATTATGTCTTTGTGCATCTACAAATTCACTAGTCTGAAGTAGTTTTGTCTAATAGAGGACTAGGCTTTTAGGAGTACACCAATATCAGAAATTATTTGGTAAGCACAAACTCAATGGGAATCATCTGGTTTCCTCCTGAAATTTGCCTTTTTCTTGAATACAGAGATATTTTGTGCACTGCATGTTTAATACTCTGTATCTTGAAGCCAAGATCAATTCATGCTTTCATTAAGGAGCAGAAATACTCCAGGACTATTTTATAAAAAGGAATCTGCATTAGTTAATTAGGGAAGGTATTTTTGTCTGTTTTTTAATATTGTAACACACAGTGTCTCATGTAATAGTGCCTGACTTCTAAGTGCATAAATGGTGCATCTATTGAAAGGATTCTGAATAAGATATTCATATATTCTCAAGGTTTCTTTAATAGAGCTAATGAATCAATTTTTAAAAATATAAAACCCAAAATAATAACAAAGCAGTTCTTAATTTGGATGAGTGGTCAAAACTTATTGAATTGAAATTATAAGCCTTTTACCTGCTCTGTACCACTTAAAACACCCTAAATTATTGTCATGTTCACTTTCCTTTGTATTAAGTAAAACTAATTTTAGATGGGAATGAAAAAATATAATTACTTATACTTGACTAAGTGGTTTGAATTTTTTTCCCTATCAAAACCGACCAAAGGTTTTACCTCCTTATATTTCCAGCTACGGTGATGGTTCTTTTACTAATTTCCTATGACACTGTGGATTTCTCCCTCTTCATTTTGATGGTCTCTTAACTTGTATTTTCATCACCTGGGTAATGCAACTGACAAGTGTGTATATGAACACTGACACATCTCATCAATATATATTGTAGTCAAGGAGAGTAATTTGCCCAAAGATCATAGCCTGCCCAGCAATTTATCTCACACCTGCCCAGACAGACACAACAGTCTAGCTCATCCATCAAAGTTCATGATGTAAGCTCAGTGGAATTTGAAACTTACAATAAGAAAATGAAATTGGCATAATCAAGATTATATGCAAGGTGACATAAAGCATATAGTTACAAGTCCATATTTTAAACCAGTTATTTGTAACCATCTAAACATTCAAGTTTATTGAAAAATAGATATCCTTTTAAATATATTTTTTCACATTATGACTTTAAACCAACTGTTTATGGATTTCAACTATAATAAATTCCCAACATAAAATATGAATTAATAGGCACATTTAAAATCTTAATTTTTTCAATTTAGAATTAATAAGTTAGGCAGTTAAGTCCTAAATATATAGTAAGGCAGATTGCAAATAGAAATCTGTTTTATTTCTGAGTTTCTAACACATTCTCCTGGTCTCATAGAATTTAAATGATAGAATAAATTCTGACATGATTCAATCTTCATGCAATAAACACCAATACCTTTCCAGTTCATTATGGTAGCATTTTAACATTTAAAAAAAAATTTTTAATACATTATCTTTTTTTTTTTTAAAGATTTTATTTATTTATTTGAGAGAGAGAGAATGAGAGACAGAGTGAGAGGGAAGAGGGCAGAGGGAGAAGCAGACCCCCTGCTGAGCAGGGAGCCTGATATGGGACTCGATCCCGGGACTCCAGGATCATGACCTGAGCCGAAGGCAGTCGCTTAACCGACTGAGCCACCCAGGCGCCCCATTAATACATTATCTTATTTTCAAAATCTTGTTCCCCAGCAAGAGCACTTGGAGTAGACAGATGATGATATCCCTATTTTACAGATGAGAAAACTGAAATTTGGAGAGGTTAAGGACCTTGATAAAGAATGGGTACTGAAAGTATCAAGAGTAGAATCTAGATCTTCCAAAATCGAGATTTCTGTTCCACAACACAAGACTGGCTTCTGTGGTATTCACATGTTTCAGAAAGTGCTGGTGAAGAGTATTAAGTAGAGTATCAGAATTTCAGAACTGAAGTGGATCTTGTTGACCATTAAACATAACCTACCTGACTTTATAGATAAGAAAATTAAGTTCAAACTGAGGGGTTAGAACTAAATGAGAACTCAGGTTCCTAGACTCGTCTACCAGATAGATGCTTTTTCTAGAACAACAAACTTCTACCCAAATACTTGGTATGTTACTTGCTCATGACAGAGCATGTGAAATTATTATCTCCATTTTAGGAATCATAATATAGAGGCAAGATTTTCCAAACAAACTGTTCTGCTAACCAGGACAATTTTTTAAGTGCCTATTCTCAACACTTGTGCGTATCTGGGTACCAACCTAACATGAAAAAATTTTTAAACTTTGGTTTGAAATTCAAGTGAAAGCATTATTCTTATGCACCATGAGCCCACTGAAAGAGTTTATTTAGTTATTTAGTTTTACTCTCTATCTTAGCTTTGAAGGTAGCACAGTTAACCCCTGGAACATAACTATATAGTTACAGAAATGTTATTTCAGGTGAATATGAAATCCTTAAATATTGGTTTTGGTTTATAGTTGGAAGTCTTAGCACCCTGGTAGAATAGATTACATTTTAATATAAATATGTAGGTGGATAAGAAAGCACATCCTGTTTTTAAGTAGGCTTAGAAACTTATTAGTTTTAAAGTATTAATGATAAGATCTTAAATATATTAGTATTCAGTTCAAATAGAACTTGATAAATCAGTCTATTTATTTCTAAGACAGCCATCTTCAGATTTCAGACACATTTAGTACAGGGTACATTTTTGGCAGATGGATATAGCCTGGGGTGGTAAATATCTTAGATTCTAGTTTTTCAAAAGTTCCCCTTTACATAAAAATTCATGGAACTTAGCTCTGTGCTGGCAAAGAAGGAGAAACAATCTGAAGGGAAATTAAATAGACTAATTTCTCTGGGTCAGATGCTTCAAATTCCAATGTTTCAGAAGATGAAAATATCAACAAAGATCCAAATTGTCACCCAGTTTAACAGTAATAGATCTCCTCATCTGTGAACTAGAAAATGATTGTCTGCATAGGTTTGGAGATTAGGACAGAGAAGATGGCTGAAATCCTATGATGGAGTCGTGTTCTGTTGCTGTGCGATTATTCTGTTTCTCACAGTATTATTTTTATTGATGCCAGCACAGAGAGTAGGTCACAAAGATCCAGTATCATAACTTTTATGTAAACGGTGTCAGAATTAGTAGCCAGTACACTAACCTGGAAGTTAGGATATGTCCTCAAGATTCATTGGTATCTTGGGCGCCTGGGTGGCTCAGTTGGTTAAACGACCGCCTTCGGCTCAGGTCATGATCCTGGAGTCCCGGGATCGAGTCCCCGCGTCGGGCTCCCTGCTCGGCAGGGAGTCTGCTTCTCCCTCTGACCCTCCCCCTTCTCATGCTCTATCTCATTCTCTCTCTCAAATAAATAAATAAAATCTTAAAAAAAAAAAAGATTCATTGGTGTCTTCAGATGCTCACATAACCTCAGACATCTGTTTTGTCAATTACAAAAAGACGAAGTTAGGTTTGAGGGTGCATTGTTCCTTGTACCTGTGAGCCTATCATGAGGGTATACTCAGGACAGCTGTTCAAATTGTTGAATTGATTGGTTTTGGTACCCTTGAAATCCACCATGGTTTCTATTCAAAGATGATTCATTTCAATACAGCTCACTTATCCTTTGACTAACTGTTGGGCACTCGCTGCGTATTCAACTGTCCAGCCTGTAATGTGGAGAGTGTACCCACATCTCACAAGACTGCCAGGTTGCAGTAATTGCCTTGGTTTAATACTACCCTCTCCTTCAACTGGTAAGAATTACTGTACCCTTTTCTTCAGATGAACTGTTTCATTAGGCAATATGTGACCTCTGGATGGAGCTTATTATTCTAATTACCCAAAAAGATGGATGAAACTGATTACCTCAGTCCTTTTAGTGCCTTTATTCTTTACAATGAACTTTTGTTGCTGCTAGAGTTACTAACATGCCATAATATCCCTCAGGTTTGGCTTCTGTAGCTATCAGAGAGAGAACCACTGTGGCATTTGATAAGTTTTATGCCATGGCCACAAATCTTTTTTATGACCTATTGTTTGCTCTATTATGATAACCTTAAGAATAGCATTATAATTTTATTTTAGTATGGCAGACTGCTTTTACTGCATTTTCAGATATTTTCATTTTTCAAGCACAAAAATGAGACTGTCTACAGACTGCAGCCGTACTACATGTGAATGAGTTTGGGTCTTGTTTAAGTGACTGTAGAATAAATAACAGCAATCATATAGTACAAGGAAACGTTAATGAGAGGAAAGGAAATATTTCAAGCAATTCCTATAATTTTTTATTTAGTTTGTTTCTGTATACAAAGCTTAATAAGATTTCTGCTTCTTTCTCACCACCGCTGTTTCCTTTGCAACAACTAATTTCTCCTCATCAGGCTTTGCCTGGATAGCAGTGTCAGTAGTATTTGTACATAAAGGCATTTTTTTTCCTTTTGACAAAACTAGCAAATAGCCAAATTCCCACTTGGTATAATAAATAGCTAAAGGACAAGAAGGACTCGCATGCAGTAAAAAAACTAGTTGTACATTTTTGTGCTTTGGTCGTTTTTTTCAGATGCAAATTTTGTGACTGTTAATAAACAACATTTATTAATAACAGCTATTATTTATTAAGCATGTACTATGTGCCAGGCACCGTACCATCTGTTTTATATTAATTATTTTTGGTGGATGTCATCCCCATTTACCCAATGGGGAACAGAAGCTTAAAAACTCTACTTTAGGGGACCTCACCTAAGTTTTGGAGAACAATCTATTATAGGCCATTGGAAGTCATTGAAGCAAAGCATATCTTATTGCCATATATTCCCTCGTGATCTTCTAACTCCCCAATGCAATTAAATCAGAGAAAAAAATGTAGCCTAAGCTAAGTATTATTTTAGGGTTTTTTGTCCATTGCTAGTTATGAATTTCATGTAAATTACAGTTATTTGATGACTTAGGACTTTGAAATCATGTGACAATCTATTTTAACCAAAGTATGATAATATACAGCATCCAGAGAGTCATGTCTCTTTTAGCTCCAGTGGTTATTTATGACGAGTTGTATCATAATGCAAAACTTTTTGTGGCCTCTTATGATGGGATCGCTTCCACAGCTTTGCTCACATTCTTTAGAATGTCCCCAATAATATACAGCTTTATTCATTTTTTCCAACTGGTCAAAGTTAGCCAAAAGAGATTATAACTGGGGGCGCCTGGGTGGCTCAGTCATTAAGCATCTGCCTTTGGCTCGGGTAATGATCAGGTCCTGGGATCAAGCCCTGCATTGGGCTCCCTGCTAAGCGGGGAGTCTGCTTCTCCCTCTCCCACTCCCCTGCTGTGTTCCTTCTCTTCCTGTGTCTCTCTCTGTCAAATAAATAAGTACAATCTTAAAAAAAAAAAAGAGAGAGAGAGATTATAACTGTAAAATCCTCAGTGCTGTACTTGGCATGTAAAATATTCAGTGAATCTGAGTTTTGTTACTATTGTTAATATTTTAAGGGTATGACTATTAACTGCATTGAGTGCCCAAATTGGAAAATACTGTTTGCCACACTGGGAGTAATGAGATTAATTTTCTTATTTGGCTTTGAAGGACTCTAAACGCAACTTCCAAGGAGAAAATCCAGAATTTATTTGATTAGTGACAGTGTGAAGTAAATGTATAATTTCTCAAGTGATACAATGAAGGACACCATTCTTTTGAATAACTAGGCTTAATGTGTTGTATCAAACACAATATTCAGTGCTTGACAATTTTGCAATCAATAATATAAAAACAAAATAGTAATGTCAAACAGTTACATAGAACTTATTGTGTCCCATGCACTGTGTACCCTACATAATTTGTTTCCTCACAACAATTTCATGAAGTAATCTCTATTATTATCATCCCCATTTTACAAATGAAAGAAGAGAGGACATAGCTGAAAGGTAACTTGAACAAGATAGCAGAGCCAGCAAGTTGTAAAGCAAGGACTAGAGCCCAGGCAATCTGGCTCCAGAATCTATGATCATGATGAAAACTAAGGCAATCAAAAAACAAAAAAAAACAAAACAAAAAACCCAAACAACAACAACAACAACAAAAAACCCGAACAAACAAATAAACTAGGAACAATCAACAGAAAGCACTTTAAAGTAAGATGGAACTCATTGGCTAACTTAAAGATTATGAGGTAAAGTTTAAGAATAATTAAATAAATATTAAATTGACTGGCAATTGTGTTTATGTTTTAATCAAAACTAGTAACACAATTCCATTAAATATTATATTCATAAATACATTTGTTTTCTACTCACAGGAATTTTAATAGTCCTGCAAGACTTGTAAGTTTTGTTTAAATAGAAAAATGGAGAAACATTTGGTTGTTCTTGACCCTTGGCAGTTTAAAATATTCGTAAAAGGAGGGCACTCATTGTGTTGAGTACTGTTATATGTGATGAATCACTAAATTCTACTCCTAAAACCAATATTAAACTATATGTTAACTAGCTAGAATTTAAATAAAAACTTAAAAAAATAAAATAAAATATTTGTAAAAAATTGTCCAGCATTTCAGAAAACTATGTTTCTTTATAAATGTTATTTTAAGGTAAAACATACATGAAGAATGTTATAAAAATATCATTTGTCTCATTTTCAAAAAATACACTCAAAAGGCATTAATTTTCAGGTCATTGCAGATATTGAATGCAGTTACAGAGCAATTGTGAATGTTCCTACTACATATATAGACTTGTATATTTTGATATTGTGAGCAATGAGTGGCCTTGAGTTGTTAAAAAAAAAAAAGGGAAAGAAAATTTAACTTAAAATATACAAAGATGTTTTGGGTCTCCTCGGTGGCTCAGTTCGTTGAGTGTCTGACTCTTGGTTTTGGCTCAGGTGGTAATCTCAGGGTCCTGCGATGGAGCCTTGCATTGGGTTCTGTGCTCAGCAGGGATTCTGCTTGAGATTCTCCCCCACCCCCCTGTCTCTCTGTCCCTCCCCTCCCTCTCTCTAAAATAAATAAATAAATCTTTTAAAAAAATAAAATGTTTTAAATATGTCTCTCAGGAAAACATTATTTTAGTTTTGTTTTAAAGAAATGAATCAATTTATAATGGTCACCTGTGATTTAGGACTTATGAATTTTTAAGTTTTTACTGAAGAAGTGGAAAAAGGAATTTGAGCATTTTTTTCTTATGTAAATAAGTAAAGTTTCTATATAAGTTTCTATAAAATGTTAATTCCATTTTTTTGGAAATTAAAATACACTGTGAACTATTTTGCTGCATCTATCTGAAATTTGGATACATATGTGAATAAGCTTCTAAATTATTTAAAGAAAAGTAAATAAATAAATTGATTAATTAATTAATGAAGAAAAAAGTATATGCCTGCCCAGAAATAGTTTTTGCTTGTATGAATTTAACCTAGTGTTTTCACTTTAAGTTACTAGCATCTGCTATGTTCCCTCTTAATGATAATTTCATATATACTGGGATTTGTTGTTGAATTATCTGTTGTTGTGCGTCGAGATAATGAAGGAAATATCACTTACATATTTAGATTCCATTATGAGTGAATCTTTGCTGTTTTGGCTTGGTTTCTTGTTTGTCCAAAGGCGTTAGTCACTAGAAATCTTCCATGAGTCAATCCCCGGAGATTTGTGACTCAATTTTACAAACCATTTCAGAGAAGATACTAAAAGGTTGGCAGATTGCTAGAAATAAATAGCTCAATTCCTTTATAACTACCTAGAAAGAAAGAGAATCTCTTGTTGGAAAAAGTCAAATTACATATACTAAATTACTTTTTTAAATTATTTTTAGGGGCTCCTGGGTGGCTCAGTCAGTTAAGCATCTGCCTTTGGCTCAGGTCATGATCCCAGAGTCCTGGGATCAAGCCCTGCATTGGGCTCCCTGCTCCATGAGGAGCCTTCTTCTCCCTCTCCTGCTCCCTCTGTTTGTGTTCTCTCTCTCTCTGTCAAATAAAGTCTTTATAAATAAATAAATAAATAAATAAATAAATTAATTAATTAATTAAAATAATTATTTTTAAAGAGAAAAATATTTGTGCCTTCAAAATTCACACTACTTTAGGCTCTCATCCAAAATGGATGTGATTTTAATATTTTCTAAAAAACGTTTTCTCTCATTTTTTCTGAAATGAATCATTAAAAATATCAATGACTGTTTAATGAGCTTAAATCATTTCAATTCATTACTATGTTATGATATTGTTATAATGTGAAAATGTGTTCGTAGATAATTTCTCATGAAATTACTTTTATTTCTAAGGCAATGTCTAACACTGCTAAGCTTTTAATCTATGATTTCTTTTATTAAAATGTTACCAAGAGAGATCTTTTTTTTTCCAACCACTGAAACACTGCTATTTCAGGACTTAAACATAATTTTAATTACTGAAGCCTGGTGGAGCAGGAGTTGCCAAGGGAGGGAAATACTGCTGAATTAGAACTTGAACTAGAGACAAGAGTTAATTATTTTTAGAAATTGTGCTGGCTTCTTAATGGTGCTTAGTTGCAATTGCTGGAAACACATTTCCATCTTAACCCCATCCAGGACCATTGATTGATGACTAAATCTTAAGTGCCAGATAATGAGTGATGTGCATAAATACTGATTCTGGCTTTACTTTGCTTTTCTTCTGCAGAGGTATCTTTCTAAGAATGAAAAGTTGATTCTCTTACCCTGTGGCTTCTATGGAGAAAAATAATCTGTTAGCGCATTTAATGAAAATCCTGCTGAACAAGACTGCTTATTCTTGGCAACTGGGCAAAGAAAATAGGGTGGATTTTTTTCCCCCTTCAGAAAAAGACAGGGAAAGTATTGTGTAACATCTTATGGGGCTCATTACATATCTGAACTTCAAAAGACTGAACTAGCTATAGAAGAATGAACCAGTTAGGATTCATAGATCAGAACTTTGAACTAAAACAAGAAAATAGGACTAATAAACTCAATGAAAATGGCATGGGACCAAAAGCACTAATTTATAAATATGCCATTTTTATCCTTAAGATGCACAGGAAAGATTTGTAAATCAAAAATATTTCAAATTTAGGATTTATTGGCATGATTCATGCCTCTCCTAGATTTTATAAATCTGCTGATGATCTTATAAAATACAGCAAAATGTTTGAAAATTTATTTAAAGTGTATTATATAAAGCTTTTGAGGTTATCTAAGCTATGTCATTTATAGATCATTTCCTTACAATTCTTAGCTTTAAAATGGGGAGTCATCTTCCTTATATCTCCTTAGTTATATGTTACTTTGATAATTCAAATCATAATTATTTTATGAGGAATGTTAATGAGCTTTGTGGGAATATGTTTAATTTTTCATATTGAGCATGAATCTCGTCTTAGAAGGTTGTTTCCTTTTTAATAGCTCTTTGTTGTTTACTCTATGTCCAGCTGACTCACTTGAGTCATCACCTTCTAACTCTATCTTACCCCAGGCAGACACATTTATATTATCTTTTCTAAGAATGAAACTTTTACAGAGGTTGTTAAACAATTTACAGCATCTTCATGTTGCAAAACTGCCTTATTTTGAATTGGATGTTACCTTGCCTGCCGAGTAAAGGGGAAGTCAAAACATCATCTTGACGCTAAATGGAGATGGACAACTATTATAATATTATTCGTGGGAAAATAATGTTTCTGCTCTTTTATCAATCACGAGGATTTATTTATAAGTTCTGCCAAGGGCTTTTGTTGTTACATCCGCATACCAGTATAACCATAGTCTTTGGAGTAGAGTTGAATCTCAAATTTCAACTGGTTTTAAATATTAATGACTGTAGTTTTTTAAATCTTTGTGTGTGTGTATGTATGTAAATTTGATAAAATCCCTAAAGTAATGTGAACTTAATTTGCCTTTTTCAAACAAGATTCAAAATTCTAAAGTTATCAAGAGTAGATTCTCAACAGTCCCTTCATATCCATGCACCTAATCATTTGCTTCCTGTTCTCATTGAAACCAGTGTTGTCCATACCCTCTGGTAGATTCTTCCTATAATAACTTCAATCATATAAAGATTAAAATATTAAAAAGTTAACCCAAATCCCACCCTCCCATAACCATTGTTAAAACTTCATGAGCAGGGGTGCCTGGGTGGCTGAGATGGTTAAGCGTCTGCCTTTGGCTCAGGTCATGATCCCAGTGTCCTGGGATCGAGTCCCACATCGGGATTCCTGCTCAGCAGGAAGCCTGCTTCTCTCTCTCCCGCTCCTCTTGCTTGTGTTCTCTCTCTGTCAAATAAATAAATAAAATCCTTAAAAAAAAAAACAAAACTTCATGAGCATTATTTTAATAGTCTCTCAAAGAATATATACAGTTGGAAAATAGATGAATAGGCAGCAGTATTTTAATGAAATAATTATTTACACATTAATTAAGAAAAGAGGCAATATTTGATTTTCCTTCATTACAAGATATATTTGTTTCTAAAAGAGCCCTAATATGTTATGAGAAAAAGAGAAAAAAAAAGATCCTGAAAAGATCTGAGAGCTTGAATTCATTATTCATTATTTTTGCTGCTCTGTCCACTTAAGATGAAATTTCTTAAATTTCTGCTCCTAGGATGTTGGAAATAGCATACTTCCTAAATCTCCCTTTAAGCCCCAAACCTTGATTGCTAATATTTATTAATTTATTGTTATTCATGTTTTCAAGGACACATTTTGTTGTGTAACAGTAATTTCCAACTGTTTACTAGTTCCTTTTTTTCTCCTAGGAATGTTTACACTGCCTTTTAATTTAACTTTATTTTTTTAAGTTTTCAATGCTTAACACCTGTTTTATTCCCAGAATTGCTTCATTTCTATGTGTTTTTTGAGTAATCTCTTATTTGGCCAGATTATTTTCTTACGTTTTAGTAGTCATTTTAGTTTTTATGTTTAAAAAAGCAGATCATTTAAGCAAAGTTTTGCATAATGTCATATATGTATAATAAAATACAATTTCCACTGAATTCCATCTTCAAATTTTTTTTATTGGCAGGCCAGGCATTGACTTAACTGCATTTCAAAAACTGTACATTTATTACTGTGAAAGTACTACCTGTGCTGTCTAGTGCAAAAATAAAATAAAATAAAATTTAATTTAATTTAATTTAAAAAAGTGTTTCAGAGTTATAAAGATAGGTCCAACTTAAATAGCAAAAAAGTGAACTATAATACTACTACACTGCAGTCATTTCTGCTTTTTAAAATAACTATTTTATGTGATAACATCCAATTGAAAGAGCAATTATGAACAACAGACATCCACTATACTTTGAAAGCCTTATTGACAATATCCCATTGCCACTGGATACCAATCATAGGTGGAGCTACAGTTAATAGCACATGCATATGCTTGCTGATTCATACCATGTGCACCTTTGGAAATTTCATTCCATATTGCTGAGTGTTGTCGTAGCTGGTAAGTCCCTGTTGAATCACCAGTTGTGAAGCTGGTCTGTATACTGACTGACCCGAAGTGACTTTCAAAGCCCTGATGTCATTTGGAGTACTGTAAACACCATTTTGAGTTCCTGCCCTGAAATCTCTTTTAGGCAGACTAGAATGATCTCTGATATAGTTCTCCCTGTATGTGAAGGTATTAAACCTACCCCTTTTGTGTGAATAATGAGCCTGATGGTCATCCACTGTGCCTTCTCTACCTCTGGTAGAGACACGTTCCTATAGAGAGCTCCCAGATAGAAAACAACATTGGACATTTCCTATGCTGTCAAAATCACCATAGGCCAATTTTTTGGTGTAACAGTGAAAGGCATTTTAAAGAACTGAACTATCAAAAGAGCAAAGCCTTTCCTGAAATGGGATGTTTCCATACTTATTTCCAGATAGGGGCTCTTTCCTACTTCCTCCTAATCAAAGTGCATTAAACCCTATATCCTGGCCATAATTCGGGGCATCCAAGTAGGCAACCATGATGTCAATGGTTGTGGTTGGTGAGGAAAAAGCTGGAGAAAGTCAAGTGTCATGAGTTCCCTGGAGGTGGCTGCAGTGACAGAGAAGCCTTGAGAGAGTGGAAATGGTGATATCTAATGGATGACTTGACAAGAATTGGAGCTACTTGACGAGAGACCAGTGGAAATAAATGGGGCTGTTTTATTTTTTTAAAAAAGAAGGGGTTTGTAAGTACTTTATCCCTAAATTTTTGTGTGCTCTCTATTGCTTTTAAAATTGAAGGATCATGGACTCTTTTGATAGCCATAATTATTATTAAATCATTAAATGTATTAAAATTCATTTATCGATTTCTAGTGGCTGATAAATGTACAAGGGTTTGTGTGTGTGTGCATGTGTACAAGATTCACCTACAGCAGGGTCACTTGGATGGGGGGTACATCTTAGAGAATCAGCTTATTGATATAGTTTATTCTTCTTTTCCCCATCCTTACTACCCCCACTGGGTATTCCCTTATCTAATTTTCTGGGAACAATAGTTCATTAAACCTATGAACCTATTTTTACAAGTAATCAATGAAGTATTTTGAAAATTCACAAATATTTGGGATGCCTCGTGTGTGTATTTTGAATAGCAACAAGGCTGTGTCTTCATTGGCAAAAGAAGTGAAGGAGTGAGTTAACAAATTTAATTATTATAGATGGCCAATCTGAATAGTTCAAGCAAACATTATCTCTTCCTCAGCAGGAAATTTTTCTGCTTGAATCGCTTTCATAATTGCTTCAGGTTTCCACTCTACCTGAGTAGGCGGTCTTCAGCTGTCTCTATATAGTTATAGTTAAATTAGACTTGACTGAAAGACTCGGCCTCTCAGGGATTTTTTGGAGAATTTGGAGGATTCAAAGGGTTGGCCACTGCCTGCTAGCTGGGCCACTAAACAACAAAATGATAGCATTGTTGTAGTTTCAATTAAGGTGTATGCTTCCATCCAGATGTGTTGTTTGTTGTTTTAATTTTGCTCTCTTAAAAATGTATTCTTTTACTCATTGGAAATATAAAAAAGAGCATCTTGTAGCAGGGAACAAAATATTCTGCTTAAACTTGATATTTGACAAAATATAAATGAGTTCAAGTAAAAAGTAGTGGCTTATTGCCCTCTTCTGTCCCCTGGCCCCAACAACATAGTTTGTGTACTTATAGCCCTGTGAGATCATTTAGCAGTGGAAAACACAACAGGAGCTATAGAAGGAGACCTTCAGAGCCGGCTCGAAGAGAGTCTTGTACTGAATGTCTGCTATTGTGGGTATTAATTGTTGTTTCTAGAGGATTGCACCTGACAAAACACAATTGCTTTTAGAAAAAGAAGTGAGATTTGAGTTGTAGGCTGATGGCTAATAAATGAATGATTCTAAAGTGAAAATGAAAATTATAGCAATAAAATGTGGTTTTTGTGATCTAAAGTCTACTTTGGTTTTTCTGTAAGGTCTTGTGGAGAATGAACTCGAAACATTGTCTATAGTGTGGAATTGCTTGTGAATTGTAGCAGAATGTAAATATCTGTATGCCACTGCATCACTGCTTGTTTTAACTTGGGGCTCCTTTTAGCAATCTTAATTGGAATACCGTAGTCCTGAGTCAAACCAATCAATATGAAATCTATTTTGCCCATGATAAGCAAATGACTAGCTCCATTAGCATCAGCAACTGCTGTGCCTGAGAAGTGAGGGAAGGCTATATTTGCTAGTGGTTTTCTTACCATGAAAATTGCCTATGCCATGCATGTCAGAGACTCAATTTGAGCAAAGATTTCTCAGTGAAGAGTATAACAAATAAACAGAAATAGAATTTAAAACTTGGGCTCAGTTGCCTCAAGATAGTACAGTATAGAATCAAGTTGATAGGACGGAGAATGTGAGAAAAAATAAAAGATAACTTCACACACATTTTCACCTGCTTGAAAAAGGAAAAGAAAATGGTGAGAAAAAAATGATTCTCCTTACCTTTGGATGAAATTATCATCCCTGGTACCAAATCTCTGAGAGCTTTGAAGAGCTCAGAAGTGCCCTAAGGTTTATAGCAATTTGCTTTGAGATGTTATAGGTTCAGAGGTATTTAACCCTAGCACCCTTTCAGGAGAGCCTTGCTCTTTTGATAGTTTAGTACTTTAAAATGCCTTTCATTGTTGCACTAAAATATGTACTATAGTAATTTTGACTGCGTAGGAAATCTCCAATATTTTCTGTTTGGGATCTCTCTATAGGAATGTGTCTGTGCTTTCCACTCATTTATTTATCTGACCTAGACACTGTGCTGGGCATTGAAGAGTCATAAATGGTCTTTCCTTGAGGAACTCGTGTTCTAGTGCCAGTGACAGATGGGTATATACATATTACAATTCAGAAATGTAAATGGTAATAGATGTTTACATTATATTGAAGGAGAACAAAATTGTTTATTAATTTGCTCCATTTCTCAACATAACTTTTTTTTTTTTTTGGTCTTAACCTTGTGCCAGGCACAGTGTTATGTGCTTTACATATTTGATTCTATTAACCCTCACAATACTCTCGAGAAGTAGATATAACAGTTATCCCCACATTACAAATAAGGAAACTGAGGTTAAAAATGGCTACATCTCTGAGCCATAGCCACACAGGTAGGAATGTCCAAGACAGGATTCACATCCAGGCCTGTTGAATTCCAGAACCAAGTTCTTACTTACTAACTTAAATTTCTTCCCTGTGCAAGAATCATGTCATGTAATATGCAAGCATCAGTGGGAATTCAATAACGAATGTCCTTTTTTTTAAAAAATATTTTATTTATTTTTACAAAAGAGAGAGAGCAAGCATGGTGGGGAGGGGCAGTGGGAGAAGGCAAAGCTGACTCTCCGCTGAGCAGGGAACCCGATGTGGGACTTGATCCCAGGAGACTGGGATTGTGACCTGAGCCAAGAGCAGATGCTTGACCAACTGAGCCACCCAGGCACCCATGAATGTCCTTTGTACTCCTTATCTAATTTACTTTTTATTCTGAATTTGTATCATCTACTTTTTACATTTATTATTGTGTTATATCACAATAGATTTGAGAAGTGTTTATTTACAATATTTTAAAAATGGATACCAAATATTTATAAAGTAAGTATGATTTATAGTCTGACACATATGTGTTATAACTTATAGAAATATCCTTTATTATGTTCTTCAGAACATTTCTAATTTTAATGGAATATTGATTTAGTTCAAGCCACCATTATACTTTATAAATATTAGAATTTTAATGATAGTTTTAATACCATAATAAACTGACAAGTGGTCTGCAACATATTTTCTTGTATGAGTTTTTATTATAAAATCTTAAAGCCATGCACATGTATTTGTGTGCTTCCTTAGATTATCCTGAAAGAAATATTAGAAAAATACTCAATACTTTTGTTCACAAAAGCTCTGTTCTCATTCTTTGATTCCTTTACTCTAAACCCACAACAACAGATCAAATATGAAAACAGAAAACTAAAAAGTCATACCAACACAGACATTAGCTATAAGAAACTCATCTTCCACACAGTGTAATTATCTGAGCATTTGAAAGCTATTGAAAGGGATCAAAACCTGACCCAGTGCTTGAAGACAGGGCCTGATGTGGAGTTCTGTAGCAAGTGAAATTAGGTTAAAAAAGCCAAGCCCTGTTACCAATTTTCATGTGTGGCTGTAGCTTTCCATAACTTGTAAGCCTAAAGAAGTTAGTAACTGAATAAAATTATCTATTGGTTTAGAGATTGAATCTTCCCAAAACTGATTTTTTCCCGTATAGTAGCCCCCCTTATCTGTGGTTTTATTTTCAATGGTTTCAGTTACCCACAGTCAACTCTAGTCTGGAAGCAGATGATCCTCCTTCTAATGTAGCCTAATGCTACATCACAATGCCTGAGTTATTCACCACAGTTTATCTCATCACATAGGCATTTTATCATCTCACATCATCACAAAAAAGAAGGCGACAAGATATTTTGAGAGAGAGAGAACACAATCACATAACTTTTATTAGAGTATATTGTTATAAGTGTTCTATTATTAGTATTGTTAATCTCTCACTGTCCTAATTTATAAGTTAAACTCTGTCATAAGCATGTGTATATAGGAAAAAGCATAGTATATGTAAGATTCAGTTTTGGAATCCACTGGGGGCTTGGAGATGTATCCCCTGCAGATGGGGGGGAACTATGGTAACTTCATGAGGGCAAAAATGCCAAAATGCCATTATAACTTCAGATCAGGTTTATACGGCACTAACCATAATACCCCTGGACTAGAAAGACTCATCACAGAGAAAGAAAAATAGGACAAAAGCCTTTCAGTCAGATGAACTTCAATCTAGAAACCTAGATTGCAAGTGAGAAGAGGTATAATTTCTTAATTTCCTAGTTTCTGATTATGAGACAGCCAAGAACATTTAGAATATCGATTCTCTATTTTACATACAATTGTTATGTAACTTTCTAATACATTTATAAATGTTTATTCTAAATTCAAGGAATAAATGGATTAAAAGTAGGTAAATAGGAAAAGAAAGTACTTACAAAACTTGGGGATAAAAATATACTCATTGAAATTTAAAAAGTACAATAGATTTTTATATGACTAGACACCCTTGCAGAAAGAATTCATGAATTGGAGGTTAGCACTGAGGAATTAATACAGAATATAACTCTGAGAAATGAAGGCATAATAAATGTAATAAAGCAGTTTTAGTAGATTGTAGGATAGATTGCAGTACTCTAATATTTACCCAAAGCAAGTTCCATAAATGACTGGAGACAATGGCAGAACAGCATTTTAAAATATAACACAAAAATAACTTAAAAGTGACATTTTACAAGTCAATGCATAGCCACTTAACCATTTTTTAAATCAGCATTTATTATCTTCAGTTACTTTTTTCATCTTTAGAGATTTATCTCTGTCTATGAACTAGATGGAATTAGAAATTAGGAATTTGAAATATATTGATTCAGTCTTATAATTTTCAGTTACTTGTTCTAACTCTTATTGTTAAAATTCCAAATAAAATTCCTTCATTCTTTCTTGAGAAAAAAAAATATTCACAACTTATTTAGATGTTACTGCATGAGCTGAATATATAATGCACTTAGGGAAACATGTAACAAAATCAAAAGAAGATCTCAAAGTAAACCAATACAAAAGTTAATAAGCTGCATATAATGCCCTTGTGTTTGTTGGAATACAGGTGGGTGGAATGTTGACAGGCAGCCCAGAGAATTATAAGAGGTTAGTAGGTCCCGGAAAGCAAAACTGAAAGCATAAGGTATAACAAATGGCTATATCTACGTAGCCAAATGTTTTTGAAGGAACTTAATAATCCAGTAACCTATCAAAAATTCATATTGAATGCTTGTTCATCAGAGAAAGAATATAAATATCTATCTATATATTATAGATGTAGATTTACAGAGTTTCCAGTAAATCTAGATTTAGATTTAGATCTAGCTGCACATGTATAGGTATCTCTTAATTTGAAGGATGTCCAATGTTAGAGAAAGACCAAAATGAAACAGAATGACCAAAGTTGCTACAATTCAATTACATGGTGTTTACTATGAACAAGTTCTGTTCTATATTTTCTATAGATATTATTTTATTTAACCTCATTCTATGACATTTAAAGTATAATTATTCCCATTTTCACATGAAGAAAAAAATCAAATCTTAGAGTTTGAGTAACTTGTCTAAGTTACAAAGTTATAAGGTGGCAGGGCCAGAGTTTGAATCTACATAAATTCTACATAAATTATTTGCTCTAATGAGAAAAGAAAATTTTCTGTAGAGAAACTGTCAAAAACTCCTAAATAGTGACATATTGATATCTTTAAATGTTGAATCTTACTCTGAAAACAATAACAAGTAATATGGAATAAATAAATTATAATTTGGTAAATAAGGCAGATAATCCCTTACAAAAAAGTAATTTGATAAATAAAGCAGATAATGAAGTTGGGTATTGCAAATTAAACTTTTTAAAGTAAGATGTAATTCTAAATTAATAAAAATAACTTTCTCATTTATAGATTATGAAGACATTTGCAATGCAGTGTGGCCAAAATTTTTTTGAGTAAACCAGTATTTCCCAGAAGGATAAACTGTTGATCACGATCTGATTGTAAAATTTCTAGAAATTTACAAAAGAAAAAATAGTCATATTAATCTATGGTCACTGATCATAGGTTTTTCTAAGTTATAGTTCTTTTCCAGTTTGTTCCATTTACCCTGAGAATATAATAATGATGACATATTGATGATCATGTGATGATCAATACATGGAACATAATGAGCTGTATTCGATTCACTATTCCAAGTGCCATATATGTATTAGCACTTTTAGTTGATAACATCTTTGAGGGAGATATTATGTCATTGTGGCCCAGAGAGATCAAATGTACTATTACTAATATCCATTAAATATGTTATTGTTTATTCATACACTTATGAGTATCAGAATTTCTGACAACACTTAGCAATTTACATAGTAGCCCTACCTTTGAGGCAGAGGGTCAGGAGTGATTACCGACTGGTTCTAGGTTATAGGCCTAGCAAGTAGAGTCAGAATATTGGGTCTAGGCTTATACTGTTTCCGTGCCCTACACTGTCTTTTTTGTTTTTTTTAAAGATTTTATCTATCTATTTGTCAGAGAGAGAAAGAGTACAAGCAGGGGGAGTGGCAGGCAGAGGGAGAAGTGGGCTCCCTGCCGAGCAAGGAACCTGACGCGGGACTCGATCCCAGGACCCTGGGATCATGACCTGAGCCGAAGGCAGACGCTTAACCGACTGAGCCATCCAGGCGTCCCATGCCCTACACTGTCTTAGTATTTGTTATATATAAGTCTGAAGAGTAACAAGATTCTACAAATTAATATTCATCATGTTTAGGAATCCTAAAGTTAAGTAAGATCCTATATGAAAGTTCTGTCAAGTAGAATGAACTAACTTTAGAATGATGAAGACTCTGTGGGTTTCCTCAGATGACAAATTAATGAACACTTCTTGTTAATGCTGTAAAAGTAACCTAAATAATGTCGGTTTTTTTCTCAGTATTTGTTTTCTCAATATGTGTTACATTTCCTAAGAGGAATTAGACATTATTTTGAGAGGTTAGCTGTATTTTTGTGTTGGGGAAAAAAAAAAAACAAGGTCATTGAGTAATATTTTAGATTCTTATGTTAACATATTGTCAGTAGCTTAGCTAAGATGAGAGAAACAGAGCTGAACTGTTAACTGTTGGAATAGCCAGTTAAAGCAACAAGCTATAAATCAAAGACTTAAGATTTTAGTCACTTACTGTGATGATACAAGCAAGAGTTTTGAGCCCATGGAGAAGACAGATTCCCCCTCTTCCATTTTCCCCCATGGAAGAGTACACTGGTCAAGGGTCAGGGAGGATGAGCACGGATGTGGAGATAGTTTCACTGTTGAGGGAGCCCAGAACAAAAGACTTGGGCAATTTTATGGGCCTTGGGGTCAATAAGAGGGCAGGGAGGAAGGGCTAGAAGTGGAAAATATTGGGCACTCAGAGTGAGGAAAAGTGTCTTCAAGTTTCCTTTTTTCTCTTCCTTCTCTCTCCCCCTCCCCGCATTGTTGCCCCAAGGAGGCTTCAGCAGAGGCTTCTAAGAGGACCTGTGCCCAAAGCCTCAGATAAAGAGGCCTAGGAATAAAGGCACCTGGGCTAAGAATTAAAAATTCAAAGAACATGACTGACAAGGGGGCCTGGGTCCCCTTCATGGAAACCTTTCAGGGACTGCAGTGCACTGACCGTGCACCAAGTCTCTTGTGGTGAGGGCAGCTTCCCCCTTGAGGCCTGACATAAAAAACCATACGAGTTGCTTATGCTCAGGCCTAAGAAGTCACGCGAAGGTTTTTGAACCAGGAAGCAGACTCCTTGCATATGACTTCAAATATATGTGGTTGGTCAAACCCTACCTATCACTTGATTCTCTGGCAAATGCAGGATTATTCTTTCTAGCCACTGAAAACATTCCTAATGAATCCTGCTACAATTTAGTGTAATTTGCCAGATGAATTGACTTAAGTGTTTCCCTTTTTCTTGATAAGGAAAGTTGTGCTAATCTCTGATATTTAGAGAACAGTCGTTGTGACATTTGTATTCTTTACTCAGACCTTTTTCCAAAATCTCCACAAGCTTCAGGCTAAAAGAACCTGTGACTTTGAAATGCCCCATTACCCACTGGGCACTATTAGCTACATTCCCTGAGTATTTATTATGCCTTCTTCTCCTATCATTTTTAGCTTCCCTTTCTCTTTCCAATTCTAAATTCCTTCTTTGGAATTACTATCAACTGAACTTAATTGCATTATTAGACAAATATATTGAAATGCCCTTCAAAAAACCTTGGGGCTTTAGTGATACTTCCTCCACTGAGACTTATGCTGAGGAAGAATTTTAGTATATACACAAAATGTGCAGAGAATACAGATATAGTGACTATGTAAATATACATAAAAGGTTTAATTCCATAGTCCTTCAGGGCACCTGGGAGAACTTTTATTCCAGAATTCCTACTCTGACTTGTGACTCGCTCATATTTGGCCAATTAAAAATGTGGCTGTAAATATAAAAGGTAAAACACAGAACAGTAGTCTTGTGCCTTTAGAGGATAAGGAAGTGGAGGAAGAATATCCAGGGCCTTCAAACTATATTCCCACATCTATTAAGAGTTGAGGAAGATAAATTAAATTTTAGGAGGGTGAGAAGGCATGTACTATGATTACATAATCTTATTATCACACAGCAAACTTTAGAAAAATGTATTGGTTATTCCAAATATGCTAATTGAAAATAATTCCAAATTGTCATTGTTGCTATTTTTGTGTTTTATTTCATCTCAGCCATTCAAACTGTATTGCTCCTGGATTGTGATAGAACTTAAGACACAGGATTCAAGAACCCTGAATCATAAAATCAGAAAGGATGTGAACGTTTAGAGAACCGAATATGGGGTGGGGAGAATCTCTTAATATGCACCTTCTCTGAAACTTCAGAAAATGAATGTTTAAAATTTCCTTGGAATTACAGCGGAAGGAGATTAAGGCAACTTTAGCAGTTGACGGATGATAAATGGCAATTAATTACATTAACAATTTAGGGTGTATAAAAGCATCATTCATAGCATTTTACTGAGCAAGCTGCCTTTATTGTTTTATTTTAGTGTAAAAACAGTGATAAAGGTTTTTTTTTTGTGGATTTTCTCATTATCACAGTCCTCAAACTAAATTTTCTCTATAAGATCTTAAATACCTCCACTGTCAGTTCTCCTATGTTAGTAATTTTTCAAGATCCCGGCTCTCATATTTGAAAAAGGCCTATTATTGATCCACAAGTTGCCTGTGAAATATGCCTTTATACTTGAGCTTGGATCACTTTGTAATAATTGCATTTATTGAGTTAAGGCTATGAATTACACATTTTATATATATTCTTTCATTCAGTCTTTAAAACAATTCTGTAATAAATATTATTATTCACATTTAACAAATGACGAAATTGAGGGTCAGAAGAGTCAAGGTACTTGCCCACATTCTGCACATAGATTATGTCACAGGATTGGTACTCGGGCCAAAATGACTCCAAAGCTCACTTATACCATGTGGTACACGTCCCCTTTCTCAACTACAGTTGAGAATAAAATTGGTAAGCAAGATGAAAGGGTTAAAAATACATACTCTGGACTCAAATCATACAGGTTATTTGGAAAGTGTCTACCTTATGAAAAGTTTTCAGTGAGTGAATCCCAAGAATTTATTTGCTCTTAGTGCTGCTTCTGTGTTCCCTTTTATAATATAAGGATTTTAATGTCGCCTTTTCTCATACCAGTTGTTGCAGATAAGGATGACAAATCTTGGGGGGGAAATGATCTAATAATTCTGAGGTGAGCACCAAATGGTGGGGGTTGGGTATTTCAACTTGTTGAAAATGGGAAATGGGAAAAAAACCACGTGAGGTCAGGAGATGGGTATGACTTTTACAGCTGCATAATTTCGTGTACCCTAACCCACAATACATATTGGGTCAGATATGGACTCATAAAATAAGCATTATTTTTATGTGAATTTTAGCAGTATCTTACAGAGGTAAAGTTCCGTATCTGTATTTCTTTCTCTGCTCCAATGAAGAATGCAATTTTCATTGGGAGACTTTAAATTTAGCTTACTGGGCCACCCTTTAGGTTTACTCCCATGTCTTGGAAATATTTCTCTTTCTCTCTTAATTTCCAGGTTTTTCTAAAACTCTGCCTAATTCAGAAATCTTTATTTGTCTAGAGAAAAAAATACTATGAAGTAGAAAAATGACTTGCTAACTTTGCTATTTAAAGTGTAGGACAGGGGCGCCTGGGTGGCTCAGTCCTTAAGCATCTGCCTTCGGCTCAGGTCATGATTCCAGGGTCCTGGGATCTAGCCCTGCGTTGGGCTTCCTGCTTGGCGGGAAGCCTGCTTCTCCCTCTCCCTCTCCCGCTCCCCCTGCTTGTGTTCCCTCTCTCGCTGTCTCTCTCTCTGTCAAAGAAATAAATACAGATCTTTAAGAAAATAAAATAAAATAAAAAAATAAAGTGTAGGACAAGGGCGCCTGGATGGCTCAGTGGGCTAAATGTCTGCTTTCTGCTCAGGTCATGATCCCAGGGTCCTGGGATCCAACCCCACATCAGGCTCCCTGCTCAGCCTGCTTCTCCCTCTCCCTTTGCCTGCCGCTACCCCTGCCCCCCCCACCCGCCGCCCCAACTTGTGCACTTGCTCACATGCTCTCTGTCTCTTTCTCTGTCAAATAAATAAATAAAATCTTTAAAATAAATAAATTAATAAAGTGTAGGACATAACATTGGATTAAGATACTACCTTTATAATTTAATAAATTATTATTTGTGTGTGTCTAAGAATATGGCAATTTTTGAATTTGGACTTCTCCTCTATTTAACTTTATAATTATTGATTATTAATTATTTAATTATTATAATAGTTTTTAATATCTGGCAAGAGTAACCTGTCTATATGGCTTTCCTTTTTCAGTATTTTTCTGGCTAATCTGCTTTTATTTTTTAATTAATTTGCAGATCAGCACATCTAGTTAAATAAATCAAAAACAGAACTAATCTTTTGTTAGTTTTATTGGTGTCATGTGATATTTATTCTTACTTTACATTGAAAGGATGCTTTTGATATGCTAGTCTTTCCCCCCCAAAGAACATGGTATATCTTTCATTGTGTTCAAGTATTCTTTTGTGTCTTTTCATACTATTTGAAAATTTTCTTTGTATAGATATTGCACATTTCTTGTTAAATTTATCCCTAGGTATTTTTTCTTTTCTTTTATAGTTATTGCTTTCATTATACATTATGATTAGTTGTTATGTATATGTATATGTGTGTGTGTGTGTATATATATATATATAATGTGTGTGTATATATATAATTTCTCTCTGTAAAAAGTTTCATATCTTATGAAACTATTAATTTTGGAACAAAAGGTGTTAACTGAAATGCTTATCTTCTTTTCCAATTTTAAAACCATATCATCTATTTCCCTCTTGCTTGTCAATTTTTATATCACTAATTTATCTCTTTCCTAAGTGTAGGCTAATGCCTATAGGAAATAGAAAAATAATGTGCTGATACTAAACATTTTGACCTATTTCTAGTTTCAGTGCGAATGCCTTTAGTGTCCCTCATCACACATGATACTGTTTGCTAATATGTTAGGATTTTTGCAATAACATTTACAAATTAAAGTGGCTTACATTTTTTTTTTAAGATTTTATTTATTTATTTGAGAGAGAGTAAGAGAGAGCATGAGAGGGGAGAGAGGTCAGAGGGAGAAGCAGATTCCCCATGTGGGACTCGATCCTGGGACTCCAGGATCACGACCTGAGCTGAAGGCAGTTACCCAACCAACTGAGCCACCCAGGCGCCCCAAAGTGGCTTACATTTTAATAATATAATTTTTTAAGGTTTAAGGTCAATGTTAAACTTATATCATAAAAATGAGAAGTTTTTTTTTCTTTATGTGTACTCTGAAATAGTTGGTACTGAAAATTGCTGCTATTTAAAGGCCTTGGCTTGTGCATTTCAAGGCAAATTCCTCACCTTTAGGAATTATATTTTGCCACTATTTAAAAAAAAATTATTTGATTTTGGTTGACACACAATATTACCGTAGTTTCAGGAGTACAATAGTGATTCAACTTCTCTGTACATTATGCTCTGCTCACCGCAAGTGTAGCTTCCATCTGTCACCAGACAATGCTGTTATAATATCACTGACCATGATGCCTATGCTGTGTCTTTTATTCCCATGACATTCATTCCATAACTGGAAGTCTGAACCTCTTACTCTCCTTCACCCATTTTGCCCATCCCAGAACCCATCCCCTGTCTCCCTGCAACCACCAGTTTGTTCTCAGTACTTATGGGGGTCTGATTCTGCTTTTTGTTTGTTTCTTTGTTTTATTGTATTTTTTTTTTTTTTTAGATTCCACTTATGTGTGAAATCATATGGTATTTGTCTTCTTCAGTCTTATTTCACTTAGCATTATAACCTCTAGGTCCATCCACTGCTGAAGTCTTTTACTACTCTTCCTAGTTCTCTTCTCATTTATTTTTATATAGATTCTGCCTGATCTCAGGTTTGGTAGCCCTTCTAAGAATTTTTGGAATCTGGTATTTTATGTCTCTGGGATTTTTCTGAAAATGATGTTTCTAGGCTTTTGTTTATTTGCTTGCTTGGCTTTCCTTATGGTTACATTTCAGTTATTTCCAGAACTTACTTATTGTGACTTTACTTATTGTGACATTCTGAATTGCATCTTAAATGACATAGAGCCTGTGCCTGGAAGTGGAAGTTTACTAGCATAAAAGCTAACTACCTTTGTTCATAAGCCAGTTTCTGGTAACTAATGGGATTCTACAGTGGACATTGTGGTCAGCTCTCATATATCCATTGTAGCCCTCACCCATTGTGTGGCAGTTCTGAGGTTTCCATGGGACTGATCCCACAATTTATTTTAGCTACAGATCTAATTGGCTGAACCTAGTGAGGGAAGGTCCTTACCCTGGCCATAGTGATTTTTATTTTCATAGAAAGTCAGTATAATCAGATTTTTATTTGTGGTTAGGAATCCAGTGGTGGGGAAGAAAAGACATTCCCTCTTTCTGGATTTTTATTAGGATATTTTCAGCCACATGAGAAAAATTCAGGCTTAGGGTGAAGCAGATAAATTGGAGATAAAGTGGAAATATGGGGGGGGAAAGTCTTTGGTGCCATCATTGAACAATGGGAATAAAATAAACCTGAAATTCCCTTTGTTTTGAGTTTTTCATTAATGTTCGCTAATAATAAATCTTGTTTAAATCCGTTTTTTGGGAGAGTACAAATTTAAAGAACTGTCCAAAAGACCCCTTTCATTTCTTTTTTTTTTTTTTAAGATTTTATTTATTTATTTTACAGAGAGAGACAGCGAGAGCAGGAACACAAACAGGGGAAGTGGGAGAGGGAGAAACAGGCCTCCTGCTGAGCAGGGAGCCCGATGCGGGGCTCGATCCCAGGACCCTGGGATCATGACCTGGGCCGAAGGCAGATGCTTAATGACTGAGCCACCCAGGCACCCCAAGACCCCTTTCATTTCCGACACCAATTATAATTTTGGGGCTTCCAAGATCCCCCCACCACTAACACTAATTACATGTTTAGGAGTCCCCACCAATCTCATGTTTAATAATTTAGTAGAAGACTTGCTGAACTCACTGAAAGCTTTTATACTCACAGTTAGTTTATCACAATGAAAAGATGGAGGTTAAAATCAGCCCAGGGAATGGAGCCATGGAACAGAGTCCAGGCATTTCCAAGTGTGGAGCTTCCTGTGTCCTCTTGCATTGGACTCATGGAGAGTGTTACTTTTCCCAGTAATGATGTGTGGGAATATGCATAGAATATTTTATTGCTCACCAGGGAAGCTCACTTGAGCCCAGATGTCCAGAGATTTTATTGAGGCTCCATCATTTAGACATAGTGGCTACCCATGTGGTTGATATCCATCCCCAGCCCCTCCAGAGGTTAAGCTGATCCCATAGACTTAAAAACACCACCCTAACTCACATTGTTAGACTATCTGGTATGCGCAGCCCCCACCCTAGCTCACATTGCTAGATCATCTGGTATAACCCAAGGTACAAAGACAAAGACACTTCTATAAGGCACAGCATTCCAAGAAATTAGATATTACCTGTCAGAACTCGAGGGCAAAGACCAGACGTCCCTTTAGGCAAAATTAAATTCTTTACTATGTGGTGGCCAGAGGTGGAGTTCTGTTCCTTGAAATGTGTTATACTTTTTTTTTTTTTAAAGATTTTATTTATTTATTTGACAGAGAGAGACACAGCAAGAGAGGGAACACAAGCAGGGGGAGTAGAAGAGGGAGAAGCAGGCTTCCCGCAGAGCGGGGAGCCTGATGTGGGGCTCAATCCCAGGACCCTGGAATCATGACCTGAGCTGAAGGCAGATGCTTAATGACTGAGCCACCCAGGCGCCCTGCAATGTGTTATACTTGATACATGACCTGACTAAAGCATATTAGGGAAGAGACTGATAAGATACATTGCTACAATTAACTTTTGTGGTAGGTAGTTCCATTTAGAATGGAAATATTAAGATCTGATATAAAGAAAGATTCTCAGCAAAGTGGAAGGATTTTTTTTTCACAAAATCTTTTGAAACATTTCCTTTTGAAACAATAAGATTTTCATCTCAATTGATCTAATTTGTTAACACATTATTCTTTATCTTCACTGGTGATCTCAATAGATATTTGTGTTTTAAGAAGAAAGGGAAAGATAATTTAAACATGACTTGATATTGATACTTGATAGGATTCAATGTAGAGGTTGATGGATAAATTCTTGACATTGAAAGGAAAACCTTAAAGGGATGGGGAATAGAGCCAATCCTGGAAGAAATATGCACTTATTCAAAAAGAAGTATATAAATCATTACCCTATTTACACTGCATTAGACTGGATTACAAAAACAAAATCAAACAAAAAGCGATGACCACAGCCCCCCAAAACAAAACAACTCCTTAGAGTTTTGTGTTTAAAAATAATACAGATAATCTGTTACCGCTTGGATTAGGAATACATTTTGAAATCAAGTTAATAAACAGTTCCTTTGAAGCATAGTTACTGAAATCATTTTCATTGTCCCTTCCAGGTTTTTCATATTTAACACCAAAGCAAGAAATTAACACAACAGAAAAACCCTATGTATGCATGTATTCCCTACCTTATGCCAGAAATAATAAAAGTAAGATTATAAAAAAAATACATGTAAAAAATAAAATTAAAATTAGGAAAAAATGGACATGGAAAATTGAACATTGGGAAAGTATTGTTTAATCAAAGTCAGATGTTAGATTAATATATATAATGCATGCATATCCCCCAATTAGAGTTGGGTAGTCAGTGTTGAGTAAGAAAAAAAGAGTAGATAAATATGAATGGTTATTGGCAATTAATTCTGGACATTTGATTCTGTTTTTAATGTTTTACTTTTGGTGATAAACTGTCAAATAAAAGATTTTCAATTATTTACAGTCCATTGATGTAGATATCTATTTCCAGTTAAATTATAAATCCATAGAAGTAAATGAAATTTTAAATTGAAATGTAGACAATATTGTATACAAAACATATTTATAACTGTGTTGAATAAAGAAACTAAGGTAAATATAAAAATGAAAGATGTGGGGAAACTATGTGTAATCTTTTTTTTTTCCCTTATACCTCTACATTTAAAAAATTTCCTTTAGGGGCGCCTGGGTGGCTCAGTCGTTAAGCGTCTGCCTTCCGCTCAGGTCATGATCCCAGGGTCCTGGGATAGAGCCCCGCATCGGGCTCCCTGCTCCGCGGGAAGCCTGCTTCTTCTTCTCCCACTCTCCCTGCTTGTGTTCCCTCTCTGTCAAATAAATAAATAAAATCTTAAAAAAAAAAATTTCCTTTAGTGTATATCGTTGTAATTAAAAAGTGAACTAAGGGTGCCTAGGTGGCTCAGTTGGTTAAGCCTCCCACTCTTGATTTCTGCTCAGGTAATGATCTCAGGGTTGTGAGATCGAGCCTAGAGTTAGGCTGGGTATGCAGTGCAAAGTCTGCTTGAGATTCTCTCTCCCTCTCCCTCTGCCTTCCTCCCCACTCTCTCTCTCTCTAAAATAAATAAATAAATCTTTAAAAAAAAGTAAACTGTAAAGCTAAGATTATTGTCTAACTATATGTATAGAAAATATAGCAGTCACTGATAATTTTATGAGTAAGACATATGCTAAATTAATATAATACTTATTTATATTCTTAAGCCAATGAAATAAGTTTTATTAACTGCACTACATAAGTATATTACACATATTACCACTTTTCTCTGTATCTTTTTATAAAACTTAATTATGTGCCCATGACATAAACTTATCCAAAAATTCCAACTATTTAGGTAAGCTAAAATATCAATTATTTAATATTTGTGTTGTAACAACCAGTATTTTAATCAGGTTATTCTGCTTTTAGAGAAAATATCTAATGTCACAAAAACAAGTAAATGCAGTACAAAAACATTACTATTGAAAAATCTATTTTATATAGGGTTTTGTAAGAATTAAAAAAAACCTCTAAGAAATATATTTAGAAGTTCTCTTGGTGAGCTAAAGAAAGTAAATTCAAATAAATCTGCCATGAATAAATAATAATCTCTTTAGCTTTAGTTCATATTCCATGAGTTTTCACTTGTTCCAGCAGACATAGCAAACATGATCCAATATAAAGTTACAAATTAATCCACTTGCACAGCTTATCTAATTCCTTACTTTTAAAATATCAGTTCCTTTTATAATAGGGAATTATGTTTTTTCTAGTAATTAAAGCTTGCCTAAGAAGTCAAAAAATAAATCGTAAAGTGAATGTTCTTGAGAGCAGCTGCGATGATTGGTGCGAAGATACTGACTGAACAGTGGTAGAAAAATACAATATATAGACTGAAGTGTTTCATGATCGTTGTTTAGGGAAAATGAATTTTAGTGGACATTCATAGTGAATTTTAAGAACTCCAGTACTATGCACGTTGTCTCAATATGTCTATTTTGTATGCGATTTGCAGTTTCTTGGAGATTAGGAAGGAATTGACATTGAAGAGAGAGGGGAAAGAACTTGGAAGACACCTCTGTGAGATGTCCATACTGAAAACAAGAAGTAAAATCCTGACTTTAGGGATTCCTTTTGGTATCATCTTTGAGTCCATTGTCCTTTGTCAGTATTTAATAAAAGAATTGGTCTTCAATATTCCCTTTCACCTATCAGATTTTTAAAAATCTGCTAGAAACAGAGAACCAGGTAAATAAATGATTTAACCCAATGACAGGTCTTTCCCAATAGTGTGTGTGTAAAGCTTTCGGGGACTTTCATCAATGTAATTGGTAAACATAAAATTCGATTCAGTACTCTGTTGTTAATGAGCAGTTTCACCTTCATTGCTGTTAGACTTTCTGGGCTTTGCCGTGTTTGCATTGCCTAATTTGATGTGCTTGTGCTGAGATCTGTATAGATGCCTGAGGAAAAAAACCCCATCTCTGGGATAATTGAGCATTTTTGCACAATACACACTTGCAATTTTATCTAGAGTGATTTTTTTCAATTATATGTAAACCACGGTTTCCAACGAGATCCCTTCAGGTTTTGAATAGGAACTTTTTTGTTTTCCCACTCCTTCCATCAAAATACTCTCAGATTGTAGACTCCACATTGTAATTTTGTCGTTGAAGTTTACTTTCCAGCATCTGTTGTAGTGATTTTCTTAGTGATGTTTAAGAGAATACTTGTTGAAAACTGCATTGCATTCTTAGTGTGGTGGCATCTGCTGAGCTCGAGCAGGCAGTCATCACCCCTTTTAATCTGCGCAGGTGCAATTACTGCGGTTTGTTCCTTTAGTAGCAAAGCTACTGTAATGAACAGACACCATCTTTTTAGCAACAGTCCTGGGAAAAAAAAAGGATAAAATAATTTTTTAAAAAATGTTTCCTTCGGATGGCATAATACTTCCAAAAACAGATTTAAACACACAGGAGGTATTTTTAGATTACTCTTTGAGGAGTAAACAACTATACGTCTCTCAAATTTGCAATAATTAAGCTTAGTAATATCTGATGCTCAATACTCCATTGATGCTGATACATTTTATTAGTAACAATTAGCTCAGTGGTCCCCTAATGAATGTAAAATGGTACTATAATGTCATGCTTTAAAAGAATCAAAACACAGAGGAAGCTATTAACTGGCTATCTCACTCGGTATATAAAATAGAAAACAAATTTGTTTTCTGTTGTTATTCTCCGATCTTGATATTTGTTAAGTCTGCCTCTGAAAGAAGAGTATGTTGGAACATTTTCTAGTTCGGTCATTTTTATAGCAAAAGGAACAAATATTCTGGTTAATCTCCAAATCTTCAAAAGACCGGTCTGCTCCACAGTGTTCCCAGGGAACATTTCTTATCCCAAAACATTTATTTAATAGGTTTTACTGAGCATCTAGAATAGACAAAGCACTTTGTTAAATGCTGTGAAGATAAAAATGAGCCAGACAGGTTGACAAAGTTAGTATTCTTGGAGGGAGCTGAGGCTCACACACAAAACTATAATATAGTAAGAAACGAGTCAGTGTTATGAAAAATTATATAAATAAATAAAAGGGACTCCAGGAGAGGAAGTCTTGTGTGTGTGTGTGTGTTTTGTTTCTCCTCCCAGCTTGGGGGATCATTTGGAAGTACCAATTAGCTAGGGTTTGAGAGAAAAGATTTAGGGAACAGTGAGGTAATTGTTACTCCAGGCAGAGGAAAAAGTGAACAAAAGCCAGAGATGTGAATACATGGGATGTGTTTGTGGGATACAAAAGTGGCTGTAAGGAACATAAAGAGGGAAAGATAAGAGATAATATTAAAACTGAAAAGGTGTGTGTTGGCCAGGGCCAGACATTCTTTTAAGGAGGTGGGCTACTTACGAATGGTTTCTACCCTATCCAGGAGCATTTTGGATGTGTCAATCAATCTGAAGCCCAAATCAGCCAGGAAAGCCTCAGCCTTTAGATCTTACGGGAGGCTCAAACTAGGGCTCCATAGCTTGTGGCTCTGCCTGCTTTCTTGAGCCCGTGCACCTGGAATGCAGGGAACAATAGAATGCTAATAGGTATGATTCCTCCCATGCCTTAGAGGAGCAAATAGAGGATCTTATTTTCACACAGTGTTTTATGGGTAGGGTTGGCTAGCCACTTTCTGCTGAACAACTACTCACAATGTGCTAGCATTAAAATTGCACAACACACTGCCTGTGAATGTGTGTTATTTTTGTTCCTCAGATGCAGAGATTGAGTTGGAATTGTGGGGTAGCTCCGGAATTTGAAGTAAGATTTGACTCTAAAGCTAATCTGCCCACCATTCTAATATCAAAATTTTGTAAATCATAACTGTTTCAAGGCCAAGTTCTCGACTGAAGTGAAGAAACGACAGCAAATCTCACTGATCAATAAGTCAAAGCAGAAGATGTATACACACACACACACACACATATATGTATAGTACAAGCAAAATTTGATGAAAATAGAAAGTAAGAAGATTGATTCTGATGAATGGGTGATGCGTGCCCAGAAAGAGGAGTAAGATTTTTACATCCTTTAAGAGTTAAGTAGAGCCAGCCTTTTTAATTCCATGTACTGTAGACAAATTCCTTAAAAATTAAAATATATGGACTTTTGAAGTATTCTGTGGCATAGTCCATGAATTACAGTTAAGATACAACATTTTAACCATTTATCCACACGAATGTGAAAACCTCTACTTCATAATCTTCATGAGAACAGAGAATTCAGTCAAATAATATTTGGTCTCAAAGATCATAAAGCATGAGATTCCCATTAATTAAGATATTACTTCAAATACATATTTACAATTCTGCAGCAAGAAAGAAATGAAAAAAAATGCTAAGAGTACTAAGCACACATAAAATGATCCGACAGAGGTTCAGATATATATAACAACCCATGAAGCTCAAACTTTTAATTTTTAGGCTCTAAAGTTTCAGATTTCTGGAGCCAAATATTGTTCTGTAGAGAATCAGTGTACATAAAGTCTCCCCCAGAGTACAATTTTTTCTTTAAATTTTTAATTTTTGTTTATATTTTTCAATTATGTGATTAAAAAATAGAATTGTTTCAAGAAAGGAATATTGTAGCAGTGTCCTGGCTCTAGCTGTGCAAATTTGCTAGAAAGATCTGATTTGAATCCATTAGTTACAAATTCAAAAAATTAGAGGATCCACAAAACAACACTGAGGACAGTAAGTGTTAACATAAAACATTGCATATAATTGTTCTGAATTGAGTTTTGGTGTTTTTCCTCTTACCCATATAAATGACAGGCAACAAGGGAGTACAAATAGAGGCTGTTTTCTCCAGTAGTTCTCTGCCTTGGTTGCTAACATACATGAAGCACATTCAGTAGTTTTTATCTTAATCTTTATTTAAGAGCAATATAGGACATCAGCTCTAAATTTAAGAATATGTCTGGAGTCTTCCATTGAGATTCTGTAAGGCGCTCCTGCCCCACTATCCTTCCATCTTCCATGTCTACTTGAGAGGCTAGAAATTCACTTCTATAATTATCTGCCGGGAGATTAATACTCCTAAACTTTGGTCCAACACAAATAAATTCTATTCAACAAGTATTCATAAATGTCCACTCTTTGCCCTTTCTGGAACTAGACAAATTAAATACAGGGTTATGATAGAAGACACACACACACACACACACACACACACATCAGTGTTATTATTGAGTGCCACTGAGTGACAGAAAGATATTTTTATATGCTATAATGCATATCATAGGATTTTTTCTTAGCATAGTCATTATTGTAATAGGTTCTTTTAAATAATTGATAAATGCCAAATCCTTTAATATTTAGTTTCAAGACATTTTAAGCAATGTTGTGCTTGTAATGTCAGAGGACAGGAGATTCAAAGACTTGGCAGAATGTCTAAGGGCATTTTTCTATAGTCCAGTTAGAATATCAGAAATAGTAAACTTTTATGATTTCCAAGTTGTATTTTGGGATTTTGCTTTTAAAGATAAAATGTGTCATATTAATTTTCTGCCTTCAAAAGGATTTGTTTTCCTTTATTAGTGATCAATTATATACTGCTATCTTGAGAGCAGAAGTGATAGTGTCTGTGAAAACTTTGTTTTATTGTAAATATCATCTATTGGATTATGTTTATTCAAACCTAAGTAGTTGTGTGTAAAAATAAGCCTGGCTTTTAAAAAAATGCTAAATAAGTTTTCCCCAGCTTCAACTGAGCCAGTTGATTGGAAGAAATTGAGAAGTACCAATATTGTCATCAGGCCAATGGGATATGAGTTCAGACAAAGCTCAGGAAACTTCCATGAATGAGATTTAAGATAGTAAAATCTTATGTGTTCAGAGAAAATCTCTACTGAAGAAAATTTAATTAGAAGACAGAGATTTTCCTTTAGGAAAAGAGTTACCCAAAGCCGTTCTAACAAAGGTAACTGACTGTTCTGAAACTCAAAAAAGAATTGGAGAAGTATTAAAGATCTTGTTATTCTTTGCAATGAATGTGAGATGGGCATTACATATGACATTTCAAAAGTCAGAACTTTTACTACCTAAAATTGTTTACAGGAGGCTGTAAAAAGTATGAAAAGAAAGTATGGAATCATGGGTTTTTAGAGCAACCTTAAAAATCTCATCAACTTCCCTAACTCCCTACAGGAAGAAATTATTACAAATGATATAAAATAAGCTTCAATCTGTGTTTCATCATCCTTTCTAAACTCACTCTTGTTTGTGTTTCTGTACTCAATTCAGTTGTGGTTGATTAAAATTCTTTTACTTTTTATATGAGATGCATATTTATCTTGAAAAAGTATTGGGGCACCTGGGTGTCTCAGTCGTTAAGTGTCTGCCTTTGGCTCAGGTCAGGATCCCAGAGTCCTGGGATTGAGCCCCGCATTGGGCTCCCTGCTTGGCGGGAAGCCTGCTTCTCCCTCTCCCACTCTCCCTGCTTGTGTTCCCTCTCTCGTTGTGTCTCTCTCTGTCAAATAAATAAATAAATCTTAAGAAAAAAAAAAAAGAGAAAGTATGTAAAAGCAGTGCCATAGTTATTGAGCCTTAAAGTGTGGTGTTGGTTATATCATCTAACACGCAGTAAGGTGTTGCTTGGTGAAAATGGAAAAGCAAAAAGGTGCATGAGACAAGAGACTTCATGAGGGTTTTAGGGTGCTCCAGACTAAGCACTATTGGTCATGAAATGTTACTACTGTGGAAATAAATGAAGACAACCCAAATGAAAACAAAAAACAAGAAGAACTTGCTATAGCAAGGGACCACACACCATCACTTGCCTTTGGCAGAGGCTCTAATGCAGACAGAGGGCTAAGAAAGTCTTATAGTGGAAAGAAGGGAAGGCTTCAGGTAAGCCCCAACTGGAGGATGTAGGCATAGGGATGCCAGAGGCATGCTAGCTAGAAGTGGGTATCTTATATAGCTTAGCAGATCATATTTGACTTTTTCTGGTAGATCCCATGTTGGAAGTGGGGGCAAAAATTAGAGTTATCAATTGATAGTTATCAATGAAATCTGGCTTTTGGAGGTTGTTTGCTATAGAAGTTATTGTTTGACTTCCTGGACTTATTGTGGCAGATTGGGGGTCAGTGTGCTACTTATCATTGTATATTCAGTCTCTGATGTCCTTTGTGCACATTTAATAAGCAGCTGATTCCATGTATGTGTTTATCAACTATCCATGCCATTGTAAATGTAAATATTTCCACTGAAAAATTGCCCCTGGAGACATGGGACGAAAAACTGCACCAGCTGGCTAGTTGACGATGATTCTGCCATGTTAGACATATGAAGCAGAATGAAATTACAGGGTAACTCTGTAACAATGGGTAATGTTAATATCATGATTGTGTTTGTAGAATAAGAAAAAAAAATTTCTGAAGCCCAATTTTTCTTATAAGTAGTGTTTCCATTTGTATTTCATATTTTAAAAAATGTGGTTAACATGATGGGATTATTGTAATTGAACCAACTTCCACATTTAGTTAATATTAACTACCATTCAATTTTTCTATCTTTTTGTTTCAAATTGCATGTTTTTCAATTTTATTATATGCTTCTATTTTTAAAACTAGATGAATACCACACTAATTTATCCAAATTTGAATTTCCTGAATAATGGACTTTAGCTGCCATGAGAGCTAATGTATTCAGTTAAATTTATTAAGCCCTCCAAATCTCCAGTATTTATTTACAGTTTCCTCTGAGGTCCTTTTCCTTGAGAAAATAAATTATAAATATGTCAAACATGCTAGTTCTAACATTTAACAAGATAATGAATGGTCTTATAAAACTGCACTAAAGAAAAGAAATACAAAGCTAATCTTGTAATTCTATTCTAACAATAGTTTTAGAGGTCTGGAGCCGAAGTTTTGGTGTTCCCTCTCTGCAGATCACAAAGCACAAAGTACACTCTTATTCAAAAATGAAAATCTGGGGCACCTGGGTGGCTCAGTCGTTAAGCGTCTGCCTTCGGCTCAGGTCATGATCCCAGGGTGCTGGGATCGAGCCCCACATCGGGCTCCCTGCTCTGCGGGAAGCCTGCTTCTCCCTCTCCCACTCCCCCTGCTTGTGTTCCTGCTCTCGCTATGTCTCTCTCTGTCAAATAAATAAATAAAATCTTTTAAAAAAAATGAAAATCTGTACATATACCGTTAAAAAGGAATTCTCACTGAATTATTTGGAAGAATGAGTTAATTCTAGGGTTTTCTTCAAAGTAAATTATCTTAAAAGTGTTGATTTTACTCTTGTTACCAAATAAATCAATCAAAATATCCTTAGAGAGGACCTACTATGTCGAAGGTATACTAGGCTTTATGGGAAAGAGGAAAAAAGAAACCTAAAGCACAATCATTGCTCACAAAAATACAGAATAACAAAGATACTTGAATAAAAAGAAAAAGAGTACTATATTAAAAATGTCAAATAAATGTGATCTTTGCATTTCACTTATTGTAAGATACATAATAGAATGTGTCTTCCAGCCCATGGAAGATTCTGACAGTAGTTTTCAAAATGTTCCTAATGTTAAAACCTGAAGTTGCTAAGAACTAAACTTTTTTCAGTGGTCAAAGGATGAATTTAAGAAAAGCAGTAACTTCATTTCTATTTCAAATACTTAAGAAACTGGCCTACCTGTTAAATATATATTGTCAATTAAGTTGTCAGCAAAAAAAAATGTCTAGAAGAAAATATTGCTATGGGTCAGAAGAGTAGAGCCTTAGATTGTGTATTTAAATATTAAAAGGAACACATTGGAGAAAAGAAAAGAATACAAAATAGAAGTGGATATGAAGTGTTTCTTATAACTAGAAGAGGATGAGGATCCCACCAGAGTGCTACAAAATATCCTGTGGGATATACTTGCTATGATTTATCTCCTGTGTAAATTATTTTAATTAAATGTAGATCCACAATTGGCATGTGTTTTGAAAGTTTAGAAAAAATGTTCCATTGGAAATCTAATCTAGGGTTTGAATAATAATCAAATAAATTAGAACTCACAACATTCCTTTTATAAATAACTCAATATAAAGGATTCTTGGACTCTTATTTTCTCAGCTCATAAATAGATTTTTTATGTAAAAAGAAATTTATTTTGCAAGTGAATCATTAAAACCTGGGTATAAGTAGAGTAATTATAAAATACTTCAGGAGGTCCATCAAACTGTCTAAAGATTCCCCAAGGTGCTATAATGTCTGACAGCTTTGGTATGTTTTACTAGTCTAAGGAGAAACTGGACAATCTCCAACACATATACTGTAATTAATGCTTTCCTTAAGTATCTTTCTTTCCTTATTATTTAACCTAAGTTGATAACTGAGAGCTAAATAAATCAGCCTGTTTACATTTTCTTCTTTTTTTCTTTTTCATCTCTCTACTTGACGTGATGAAACATT
This sequence comes from Mirounga leonina, assembly GCF_011800145.1. Classification (NCBI taxonomy): domain Eukaryota; kingdom Metazoa; phylum Chordata; class Mammalia; order Carnivora; family Phocidae; genus Mirounga; species Mirounga leonina. The sequence goes on from NW_023270268.1 coordinate 66,984,791, forward strand.
TTATTTTTATATTATTTTTCCTAAAATGCGTCCATTCATATAGAGTAATATAACATGGGTTGGTCTAAATACTTAATTGACATTTTGGGTAGGGGGAGGGAGAGTGGGAGAGAGAGAATCTCAAGCAGTTTCCGTATCTGTTGTGGAGCCTGATGAAGGGCTCAATCTCACCACCCTGAGATCTTGACTTGAGCCCAAACCAAGGGTTGGGTGCTTAACCAGCTGAGCCACCCAGGAGCCATTTAATTGACTCTTGAGTTACTTTTAGAAGTTCAGGGCCAGGCACGAATATGATTCTGATCTTGTTATCACTGAAAAGTAAAACTAAATAGGTTTGGATTCTTAGCTTAAGAAACAAAATAATTCTGATGACTAGTGTCTCTATGAAAAAAAAAATTACACTTATTCTATTCCTTTTCTAAATGCATTTTCCCCAGAGCTTTTTAGAGTTACTTCTGGTATTTTTTTTTAATTTAATTTTATTCTGTTCTGTTACTCACCATATATACATCATTAGTTTTTGATGTAGTGTTCCATGATTCATTGTTTGCGTATAACACCCAGTGCTCCATTCAGTATGTGCCCTCTTTAATACCCATCACCAGGCTAACCCATCCCCCCACTTCCCCCCCGCCGAACCCTCAGTTTGTTTCTCAGAGTCCATAGTCTCTCATGGTTCATCTCCCCCTCCGATTCACTCCCTTCATTTTTCCATTCCCACTACCATTTTTTTTTTAAACATATAATGTCTTACTTGTTTCAGAGGTACAGGTCTGTGATTCATGTCTTACACAATTCACAGTGCTCACCATAGCACATACCCTCCCCAATGTCTATCACCCAATCACCCCATCCCTCCCACCCCCACCACTCCAGCAACCCTCAGTTTGTTCCTGAGATTAAGAATTCCTCATATCAGTGAGATCATATGATACATGTCTTTCTCTGATTGACTTATTTCGCTTAGCATAATACCTTCTAGTTCCATCCATGCCATTGTAAATGGGATGATTTCTTTTTTTTTTTTGATGGCTGCATAATATTCCATTGTATATATATACCACCTCTTCTTTATCCATTCATCTGTTGATGGACATCTTTGCTCTTTCCATAGTTTGGCTATTGTGGACATTGTTGCTATAAATATTGGGGTGCACATACCCCTTCAGGTCACTACATTTGTATATTTAGAGTAAATACCCAGTAGTGCAATTGCTGGGTCATACGGTTGCTCTATTTTCAACTTTTTGAGGAACCTCCATACTGTTTTCCAGAGTGGCTGCACCAGCTTGCATTCTCACCAACAGTGTAGGAGAGTTCCCCTTTCTCCACATCCTCACCAACATCTGTCATTTCCTGACTTGGTAATTTTAGCCATTCTGACGGGTGTGAGGTGGTATCTCATTGAGGTTTTGATTTGGATTTCCCTGATGCCAAGTGATGTTAAGCACGTTTTCATATGTCTGTTGGCCATTTAGATGTCTTCTTTGGAAAACTGTCTGTTCATGTCTTCTGCCCATTTCTTGATTGGATCATTTGTTCTTTGGGTGTTGAGTTTGATAAGTTCTTTATAGATTTTGGATACTAGCCCTTTATCTGATATGTCATTTGCAAATATCTTCTCCCATTCTGTCGGTTGTCTTTTGGTTTTGTTGACTGTTTCTTTTGCTGTGAAAAAGCTTTTTATCTTGATGAAGTCCTAATAGTTAATTTTTGCCCTTGCTTCCCTTGCCTTTGGCGATGTTTCTAGGAAGAAGTTGCTTCGGCTGAGGTCGAAGAGGTTGCTGCCTATGTTCTCCTTTAGGATTTTGATGGACTCCTGTCTCACATTGAGGTCTTTTAACCACTTGGAGTCTATTTTTGTGTGTGGTGTAAGGAAATGGTCCAATTTCATTTTTCTGCATGTGGCTGTCCAATATTCCCAAACACCATTTGTTGAAGAGACTGTCTTTTTTCCATTGGACATTCTTTCCTGCTTTGTCGAAGATTAGTTGACCATAGAGTTGAGGGTCCATTTCTGGGCTCTCTATTCTGTTCCATTGATCTATGTGTCTGTTTTTGTGCCAGTACCATACTGTCTTGATGATTACAGCTTTGTAATAGAGCTTGAAGTCCGGAATAATGATGCCACCGGCTTTGCTTTTCTTTTTCAACATTCCTCTGGCTATTTGGGGTCTTTTCTGGTTCCATACGAATTTTAGGATTATTTGTTCCATTTCTTTGAAAAAAGTGGATGGTATTTTGATAGGGATTGCATTAAATGTGTAGATTGCTCTAGGTAGCTTTGACATCTTCACAATATTTGGTCTTCCAATCCATGAGCATGGAACATTTTTCCATTTCTTTGTGTCTTCCTCAGTTTCTTTCATGAGTATTTTATAGTTTTCTGAGTACAGATTCTTTGCCTCTTTGGTTAGTACTTATTCCTAGGTATCTTATGGTTTTGGGTGCAATTCTAAATGGGATCAACTCCTTGATTTCTCTTTCTTCAGTCTTGTTGTTGGTGTATAGACATGCCACTGATTTCTGTGCATTGATTTTGTACCCTGCCACTTTACTGAATTCCTGTATGAGTTCTAGCAGTTTTGGGGTGGAGTCTTTGGTTTTTCCTCATAAAGTATCATATCATCTGCAGAGTGAGAGTTTGACTTCTTTACTGATTCGGATGCCTTTTATTTCTTTTTGTTTTCTGATTGCTGTGGCGAGGACTTCTAGTATTATGTTGAATAGCAGTGGTGATAGTGGACATCCCTGCCGTGTTCCTGACCTTAGAGAGAAAGCTCTCAATTTTTCCCCATTGAGAATGATATTCACTGTGGGTTTTTCATAGATGGCTTTTATGATATTGACATATGTACCCTCTATCCCTACACTGTGAAGAGTTTTAATCAAGAAACAATGCTGTACTTTGTCAAATGCTTTTTCTGCATTTATTGAGAGGATCATATGGTTCTTGTTCTTTCTTTTATTAATGTATTGTATCACATTGATTGATTTGCGGATGTTGAACCAACCTTGCAGCCCAGGAATAAATCCCACTTGGTCGTGGTGAATAATCCTTTTAATGTACTGTTGGATCCTATTGGCTAGTATTTTGGTGAGAATTTTGGCATCCATGTTCATCAGGGATATTGGTCTGTAATTCTCCTTTTTGATGGGGTCTTTGTCTGATTTTGGGATCAAGGTAATGCTGGCCTCATAAAATGAGTTTGGACGTTTTCCTTCTATTTCTATTTTTTGGAACAGTTTCAGAAGAATAGGTATTAATTCTTCTTTAAATGTTTGGTAGAATTTCCCTGGGAAGCCATCTGGCCCTGGGCTCTTTTTTTCTTTTGGAGATTTTTGATTACTGCTTCAATTTCCTTAGTGGTTATGGGTCTGTTCAGGTTTTCTATTTCTTCCTGGTTCAGTTTTAGTGTTCATACATCTCTAGGAATGCATCCATTTTTTCCAGATTATCTAATTTGCTGGCGTATAGTTGCTGATAATATGTTCTTACAATTGTTTTGTATTTCTTTGGTGTTGGTTGTGATCTCTCCTCTTTCATTCATGATTTTATTTATTTGGGTCATTTCTCTTTTCTTTTTGATAAGTCTGGCCAGGGGTTTATCAATCATGTTAATTCTTTCAAAGAACCAGCTCCTAGTTTCATTGATCTGTTCTACTGTTCTTTTGGTTTCTCTTTCATTGATTTCTGCTCTGATTTTATTATTTCTCCTCTCCTGCTGGTCTTAGGCTTTATTTGCTGATCTTTCTCCAGCTCCTTTAGGTGTAGGGTTAGGTTGTGTATTTGAGACCTTTCTTATTTCTTGAGAAAGGCTTGTATTGCTATATACTTTCCTCTTAGGACCTCCTTTGCTGCCTCCCAAAGAATTTGAACAGTTGTGTTTTCATTTTCATTTGTTTCCATGAATTTTTTAAATTCTTCTTTAATTTCCTGGTTGACCCATTCATTCTTCAGTAGGATGCTCTTTAGCCTCCATGTATTTGAGTTCTTTCTGACTTTCCTCTTGTGATTGAGTTCTAATTTCAAGGTATTATGGTCCAAAAATATGCAGGGAATGATCCCAATCTTTTGGTACCAGTTGAGACCTGATTTATGACCTAGGATATGATCGATTCTGGGAATGTTCCATGAGTACTAGAAAAGAATGTGTATTCTGTTGCTTTGGGATGGAATGTTCTGAATATACCTGTGAAGTCCATTTGGTCCAGTGTGTCATTTAAAGTCTTTATTTCCTTGTTGATCTTTTGCTTGGATGATCTGTCCATTTCAGGGAGGAGGGTGTTAAAGTGCCCTACTATTATTGTATTATTGTCAATATGTTTCTTTGCTTTTGTTATTAATTGGCTTATATAATTGGCTGCTCCTGTGTTAGGGGCATAGATATTTACAATTGTTAGATCTTCTTGTTGGATAGACCCTTTAAGTATGATAGAGTGTCCTTCCTCATCTCTTATTACAGTCTTTGGTTTAAAATCTAATTTGTCTGATATAAGGATTGCCACCCCAGCTTTCTTTTGATGTCCATTAGCATGGTAAATGGTTTTCCACCCCCTCACTTTCAATCTGGAGGTGTCTTTGGGTCTAAAATGAGTCTCTTGTAGATAGCATATCGATGGGTCTTGTTTTTTATCCAATCTGATACACTGTGTCTTTTGATTGGGGCATTTAGCCCATTTATATTCAGGGTAACTATTGAAAGATATGAATTTAGTTTCATTGTATTGCCTGTAGGGTGACTGTTACTGTATATTGTCTCTGTTCCTTTCTGGTCTATGTTGCTTTTAGGCTTTCTCTTTGCTTAGAGGACCCCTTTCAATATTTCTTGTAAGGCTGGTTTTGTGTTTACAAATTCTTTTAGTTTTTGTTTGTCCTGGAAGCTTTTTATCTCTCCTTCTATTTTCAATGACAGCCTAGCTGGGTATAGTATTCTTGGCTGCATATTTTCCTTGTTTAGTGCTCTGAATATATCCTGCCAATCCTTTCTGGCCTGCCAGGTCTCTGTGGATAGGTCTGTTGCCAATCTAATGTTTCTACCATTGTAGGTTACAGACCTCTTCTCCTGTGCTGCTTTCAGGATTTTCTCTTTGTCTTTGAGACTTGTAAGTTTTACTACTAGATGTTGGGGTGTTGACCTATTTTTGTTGATTTTGAGGGGGGTTCTCTGTACCTCCTGAATTGTGATGCCTGTTTCCTTCCCCAAATTAGGGAAGTTCTCTGCTATAATTTGCTCCCATATACCTTCTGCCTCCTCTCTCTTTCTTCTTCTTCTGGGATCCCAATTATTCTAATATTGTTGCGTCTTAATGTTATCGCTTATCTCTCGAATTCTGCCCTCGTGATCCAGTAGTTGTTTATCTCTCTTTTTCTCAGCTTCTTTATTTTCCATCATTTGGTCTTCTATATCACTAAATCTCTATTCTGCCTCATTTATCCTAGCAGTTAGAGCCTCCATTTTTGAATGCACCTCATTAAGAGCCTTTTTGATTTTGACTTGGTTAGATTTTAGTTCTTTTATTTCTCCAGAAAGGGTTTCTCTAGTATCTTCCATACCTTTTTCAAGCCCAGCTAGTATCTTTATAATCATCATTCTGAACTCTAGTTCTGACATTTTACTAATGTCTGTATTGATTAGGTCCCTGGCAGTCGGTACTGCCTCTTGTTCTTTTTTTTGAGGTGAGTTTTTCCATCTTGTCATTTTGTCTAGAGGAGAATAGATGAATGAGAGATCAAATGCTAACAGGGTAACAATGACCCCAGAAAAATATACACTAAACTAATCGGAAGAGACCCAAAACCAGGGGAAAAGAAAGGGAAATAAAGAAAAAAGAAAAAAAAAGAATATGATCAAATATGATCAGGCTGGTGCATAGATCTGTGCCACACACTAGATTTTGGGTGTATTTTGGTCTGCTAGAAGAAAGTGCATCCCAAAATTTTAAAGAAAGAAAAACTTATATATGTACAAAAATAAGGGTAAATACGATGAAGGGATGGAATATGACTGTAAAGATAAAAATTATAAAAGATTTTATAAAAGGTATTGATAAGATAAGAAGTTGGTTGAATAAAGAAGAAAAATTTAAAAAAAAAGGGGGGGCTGAGAATGTGATCAGGCAGGAGACTAGAACAAAACCATACACTAGAGATTTAGATTATATTTTGGTCTGTTAGAAGAAACTGTATCCCAAAATTTTAAAGAGAGAACAACTTATATATATACCAAAAATAAGGTTAACTACCATGAAGGGATAGAATATGACTCTAAAAATGGAAAATAAAAAAGATTTTAAAAAACGGGATTGATAACATGTTGGTTGAAAAAGGGAAAAGGAAAATTAAAAAAAATTTAAAAATTAACTTTGAAAGACTAAAGAATCATGGGAAAAAAGCCATGAACTCTATGTGCTGTATTCCCCTAGCACTGGAATTCTGCCATTCTCATTGATTGGTAAACTTGGTCTTGGCTGGCTGTTCTTGCTGATCTTCTGGGGGAGGGGCCTGTTGCCGTGGTTCCCAAATGTCTTTGCTGGAGGCAGAATTGCCCTACCCTTGCCTGGTCCGGGCTAAGTAATCTGCTCAGGTTTGCTCTCGGGAGCTTTTGTTCCCTGCATGCTTTCCACACAGGTTTGGAGGATGAGAGTGAAAATGGTGGCCTCCCAATCTCCTCCCCAGAGGAGCCGAGAACTCGGAGCCATGCTCCTCAGTGTGCCCCCAGAGAAAAGCAGTCAATCACTCCCATCTCCCCAGTCTCTGGCTGCACTCCGTGCTCACCCAGCCTGTGACCGAGCATTTCTATCTCTGGCACCCGACCCCATTTGGAGTCTCCAAACCCAGCAGAGTCCTGCAGTGCACCCCTGTGCCACTCCTCCCTGGGGAGGAAGGGGAGTCTCCGTGGATCTGCCACTTGTTGGGTCCCTGCTGGAAGAGCAGTGGCCCGACTGTGCCACGGATCAGTTTATGGCAACCCCGAGCTGAGAGCCCATGCCTTGGCTCCATCTCTGCAGCCAGCTTCCCCGCTCCGATACCTGGGAGCTCTGCTGCACTCAGGCACCCCCAGTCTTTCTGTGACCCCTAGGGTCCCGAGACCACACTGTCCCCAGCAAGGGTTCCGCCCCCTGCTTAGCCACTGGAGCGATGTTCCTCAGTGGAGCCGACTTCTAAAAGTTCTGATTTTGTGCTCCATAGCTCTATCACTTGCCAGTAGCGGCTGACAGAGGCCCCCTCACCCCACGGTCTATCTTCCCAAATATCGCCTCAGATTCACTTCTCTGCATGTCCTGCCTTCCAGAAAGTGGTCACTTTTCTGTTCAGAGAGTTGCTGCTATTCTTTTCTTCCATCTCCTGTTGAGTTCGAAGGTGTTCAGAATGGTTTTATACCTATCTAGCTGAATTCCAGGGACCAGACAAAATTTAGGTCTCCTACTCCTCCAACGTCTTGCTCCCCTACTTCTGGTCTTTTATAAAATAGTGTCCTGCTCCAGTTTTAGCCCCTAATCATGTGGTTGATGTCAAGCAAATCACTTCCCAGGTACCCAGGAAGTACTCCTCAAGTGCTCACTCTGGGTCATAAGTTGTGTGCCAAGAGTGTTATATCATAACAAAGGATCCATTTTTGAAAATGCTTTCCAGGCACTACGTGCTTACTGTACACATATATTTTTTCAATTTTTCTACACAGTTATATTATGAAGTAGGTGCCATTATACTAATTTTATAGATGTGGAAACTGAGGTCTAGAGAAGGTAAGTTGTTTAGCCTAGGTCCCAGAACTAGTGAGTTACACAATGGGAAAAATGGGAATTGGTTGTCAACATCTGTCTCTAAAGCCCATTTTCTTAAACAGTATGATTTGTGTCTCTTTTCCCCATATGTGAAATATGGAAGTCAGGCTACAGGAGATTCTCATATAAACAATGATTTCATAGAAGTGAGTTAGAATAGATCAGTAGTCTCAAGGGCCTCAAAATGTGATCTGAGAACCAGCAGCATCAGCATTACCAGGGAACATCTTAGAGATGCAAATGATCTAATTCAACCCCAGAATGAATCTAAAACTCTAGGTGTGAGGCCAGCAATTTGTGCTTTAACAAGATCTCTGGGGGATTCCACTGGTATGCAGTGTAAGAGCACTGACTTCAAATCATATTATCTGTGCTTGAATTATGACTCCAACATGTGTCATATTAGCTGTGTGATGTAGTAAGATATTCTACCTCTCTGCCTTTCTCTCTGTCCTTCTCCAAAATGGGGATAAGATCATTTTGCCTCATAAACTTGTGAGGATTAAAATAGTTAATATATGTAAAATGCTTAGCATTGTACTTGCAATAAACTAAATGTTCCTTAAATATTAGCTATTATTATTTAAAAGTGGAGCTGTAAGCTGTGGGAGGAAGGGTTTCCTCTGTCCTCTGTCATTAGGTGCAAACATTTGAAAGGTCCTAAAAGATATAATCTGTAAAGTTCATTCCTATTCTATGAATTCCAGTAACAGCAATGTTTATGCCATGCTTATACTACTACTTCCCATCAAATTTCTTTTCCTGGAGACATTTAACTTCTCTTTATGACATATGAATAGGCTTAAAATAATTTTTTTCACAGATAATCTTTTACCGGAACAATAAAAAGAATATGTACCAGGCAGCTATGTAAAGTTTTTTTTTTTTTTAATTTCTCTCTAAATTCCTTTACTCAGTCCTGACTCTGTTCTTCATTTAAATCCCAGATGTGTCAGATGTATGCTAACTGCTCACAGACTCTCTCTACAAAATCTTTCCTCAGGCAAGCATCTGTTTTTCACTGATCTATACAATAGTTTCCCCAAATCTTTAGAATTGGGATATTTTAATGACTAAGTATTGCTAAGCATGTTTACATTCCCCCTTGTCTTATTTGAACAGAGATTTGTGTACTAAAACTCTCCTAGATACTGAGGTATGAAAGCTGAATGAGCCCTAGAATCTGGCCCTGAAAGCTGGATGACATGGGTAACTAACAATTCTATTTAACCAGGCAGAAACGAGTGAGAATATTAGGCACCAGTGACTGTGGGAACAAACAAAGAAGGAACAACTCTACCTCAGAGGGTTAATGCTAAAACCATCTTCTAGATGATGAATATTTACACCTGTATACGAAAGATGGATCCAATCCTGGGCTAGAAAGACATATCAGGTGCAGGAAACAAATTTTTCAGAGACATTTGCTTACAAACCTCAATAATCTGGAGAACTGTGTCTGGTGTGGCTGGAGAGAAAGAGCAGTAGGAGATAGGCTAGAAAGAAGGAGAGGGTGGGAATCATGAGAGGATGTCACATCAACCTGCCAGAACTATAGGGCTGGTTTTATCCTAATTTTGCAGGAGATGAAAATGATCAGCCCAAGTGTCCACGGATAGATAAGTAGATAAAGAAAAGGGGACATATATATTATTTAAAGAATGGAATATTATTATTCAGCCATAAAAAAGAATGAAATCTTTCCATTTGCAATAGCAAGGATGGAGCTAGAGAGTATGATGCTAAGTGAGATGTCAGTCAGAAAAAGACAAATACCATATGATTTCACTCATATGTGGAATTTAAGAAAACAAATGAGCAAAGAAAAAAAAACAAACAAACGAACCAAGAAACAGACTCTTAACTATAGAGAACAAACTGATGGTTACCCCAGGGGAGGTGGATAAAGGGATGGGTGAAATAGGAGATGGGGATTAAAGAGTCCACTGTTATCATAATGAAAAAAATTAAAAATTTTAAGAATTAGAAAAAATAAATTGACCATAACCAACATGGAAAATAAACAGCAGAGCCCAAATTCAAGACCAGGTTTTCTCCCAGCTCCCATCCTGTACTCTTTTTACCACATTAAATATTTACTTAGAATTCCCTTAATCAAAAAAAAAAAAAGAATATCCTTAATCAAAATATTAAATCACTCATTTAGATACAAGGCATTATACTCTGGTCCAGTATATAGAGGGGATCTTTTTGACAGAGCACATTTTTACCAGTGACCTGATAGTCCATTTGCTCATAATGAAGTATTATCCTGAACGTATCTTGGTGCTTTTCCCACCCTAGGCAACTGGAAGTGAGGAGAAAGGGAAGAAAGGAAAGAAACTGATTAATTGTCTACTGTGATTCAGGGAATATTCTAGATATTTCAGATGTTATGTGATTTGAATGCTCACAACATTCTTTAAGTTAGATATTATCCACTTTTTACTAATGAAGACTCAGAGTGAGATATAAGAAACTTGTCCAAGATCATGCAGCCAGTTAAGTGGCAAGCTAAGTTTAGAATCTTGGTCTGTTCGGCCCAGGCCAAAATTATCCCGTCTACTTATCCAACTCTGTTTCTCATGAATGACTCCCCAGTAAGCTCAAAACAAGGCCAATCAGTAAGCTAAAAACATTGATGGAGGAAAGTTTTAGATAGTGTTGTTAAGAAAGGGCATTCTTAGGCAAAGAGAGTAGCAGGGCATTTTCAATTCAATCATATAAATAACCTTGCATTTTGAATAGCTTTTGGATTCCAAATTTACAAAAAAATAAGAGGTCAAGGGAACATATGGGTGACAAAAAAAGGGCATGAGGCAGCATGAGGAAGAAATAATAAGTGGACAGGAAGAAATACACTGTATAACTAGCAGAATCTCTGGTTCTCAAGGGCTTCATTTGCCTGCTTAAATTATATTTGCTTTGTGAATGTACCCAGTACCCATTACTCCACATTTCCCAAAGGATCAGTGTTCCAAATGATCAGATTTTTTCCCAGATCTCAAATATCTAAACATTTAAAAATTACCATTGTTGACCAAGCTAACTTCTACAACACATTTATACTTCAGCAGAGGAGGCTATTAATTCAAGCTCCTAGGCTGGAATCCATTATGTTAGAGACTGTTCTCCATCAGAGAAAGAGGGCTTCAATACCTCTTTGAGCCTCTTCCGGGCTTCTTCACAAATCTTGGATACTCAAGTTAATTCTTCAGTGTTTAGCTACCTTTCGTCAAGACCCTGATCATATCTGTGGTAAATATTTATTATACAAAGCTGGAAAGTGAGAGAAGTTATAAAAAGTTGAGTTACCATTTTTAGAGAATCATATGCAATTCTTTAAATTTATATTAGAAGTGGCTTATCTTGCTGAAGGAAAAATTACTTCATTACTTGACTCTGTATTTAATGTATTAGTTGGAGTAATAACAAAGAAACTTGTCATTGTAGTTTTTTATTAGCCAGATATTTTGCTGGTAGATGAACTACAAATCACTTAGACTAGGAAGTCATTTGTGATGGTTTTTATTATTAAAAATAGTACTAAAAATTGTAAGCATATCTATTGAATACTTACATTTTTCTAGACCAAGGCCAAAGAATAAACACTTTGGCTTTGCGAACCATATAGGATCTATTGCAACTACTAAACTCTGCTGGCACAAAAGCAGATAATATATAAGTGATTAAGTGTGATTGTGCTACAGTGAAACTTTGTATACAGAGAGTGAAATACAAGTGTCATGTGACTTTTACATATTATGAAATGTTGTTCTTTGATTTTTTTCAGCTATTTAAAAAACATTCTTAGTTCATGGTCCTTACAAAAACAGGTAGTAAGCTAGATTTATCTGTGGGTCATAGTTTGCTCATCACTGTTCCAGACATTTACTTTTTTCATCTCAAACTGTTTCCTTCGTCTTGAGGTAAATGTATTATCTCAGTTGCATAGATGATGAAACTAAGTATCAGAAACATTTAACTGACTTGAACATCACATAGCAAGGCAAACCTTTGGCAATTTTCCTGACCTCTCTGAGTCTTAGTTTCTGCATATGCAAACTGCGAAAAAGTACCCACATTTATAGTGGCATTATGGGGATTAAAGAAAGCAATTTATTTATTCAAGCACTATTTAATTCTTCCTAGTTGCAGACTCTTCCCTGAAATACTCAAGTTCAGGGGATATGCAGTGTACAAAGCGGGTCTTGCCATTGCCTATATGAATCTTAGAGTTAAGTTTATAAGATATAAGATACACAGTAGGAACACCTGGGTGGCTCAGTCAGTTAAGCGTCTGCTTTCAGCTCATGTCATGATCCCAGGGTCCTGGGATCAAGTCCCACATCGAGTCTCACATTGGGCTCCCTGCTCAGCGGGAAGCCTGCTTCTCCCTCTGCCTGCTGCTCCCCCTACTTATGCTCTCTCTCTCTGTGACAAATAAATAAAATCTTAAAAATGATATACAATAAATAAAAATTATAATAGACATCAAGACATAACATAAACATCAAGAGATCAAGACATAAACAAAGCAGAGTACAAGAGATAATGCTAGAGAAGTAAGACATATAAAGGCACATTAATAAGTTTAGACATTATCCCAAGAATAAAGGAAAGTCCTGAAGAGTTTTAAGCAATGAGGAAATAACATTAAGCTTGCATTTCGAAAAGATCATTCTCCTGCAATATGAAGCGTGGATTGGCAAGTGGCAAGAATGGGTCAGGGATACCAGTTCAATAGTAGATACTGTGGTTCAGATGAATGATGATCGTGGCTTGAATTAGAGTAATGCCAGGAGAAAACTAAGAGAAATAGTCAGATTCAAAAAAATATTAACTAATTGGACTGATTTTAAAATACTTATTTCATGTCTACTTATACCACCCACTTTTTGAGGTTCTGGGGAGATAGCAAAACAAAAGCCGACGTGTCTGCTTTAATGTAAGAATGATGGGCAATGTAGAATCAAAACCTGGGTGTTATACGCAAACAATGAATCATGGAACACTACATCAAAAACTAATGATGTAATGTATGGTGATTAACATAACATAATAAAAAAACCCCAAACAAACAACAAGGTAATATGTAGCCATAGTTCTTATTACTTCACATTTTGTCCCCAGGGAATTTGTTCAACAATTACAGCTCAACAGAAGGGGAAAGTCTAAAGCACAGAAATGCTCACTTGTATATCATTTATTTTTTAAAAAAGAAAAAGCTTATGAAAAGTTGAATTGTATAATAGCATTGAAATCATACATTAATACAATTGGTATTACATATCTATTGAATTATAATTACTATAAAGAGTGAAAAGTTTTTATAAGGTTATATGAAATCATATAAAGTTATATTTATATGATTATTATAAAAAAAGTTATTTCCAGGTTTTTACTTTAAAATAAACTGTGTAGATGGTGGTAGCATGAAGTGAGATAAGAAAAAATAAAAGTACAAATGGACTTGATGTATATTGATTAAAAACTCTAACTAAAATTCTTTATAGTTCTTCCTTAGTGCATTTTCTCTTCTAAGGTTCTTTAGGACCACAACCAAAAAGAAAGAAACAGTAGGTTTATGGCTCTCTAAAACAGCTTTACTATTCTTTCAGCTTTCTTCTGCCCAGAGAATTAAAAAAAAAAAAAAATGGAGGAGAAGGCATATATGACTGGAGTTACAGAACAGGAGCAGACATTTCTGATATGAGCAGTTATCAGAGGAAAACTATTAATGTACCATGCCTCTTTCCCCATCTTCCAAAATACACATTTTCTCCAGGGTAGCTGTTCTACTTTCTACTGTTCTACTGTTCTACTTTCAAATGCCTTATTTGGAGCTTTTATACCCTAATTGAATACAGCATTGACAGAAGCTTGGGTTCCAGGGGTGACTCTCTTCATCCAAGGTGGCTCCTACCAAGATCATTACCAGTCCTACAAAGAACACCCTACTTCTTTTTTTTTCTTTTTTCTGGGACCCCTTGAACATGGTTAGTACTGCCAATAATCTTCCTCAGAATAATATTTACCCATCAATAGAGTTCAATTGCTGAATATTTTTAGCTAATGATTATTCTGCCATCAAGCAAGTTGTTTCCAGCAGTGAATATATAGTTGAACTAACACAAATAGCTTTGTATTTTATGCCCTTTACATACAATAAACTATATTCATAAATGGTATTTTTCAAATACTCCAGAGCTGGAGGTGGAATCATTCTAAGGTCTCCTAGTTAGGTGATCTGAGAACTTTAGCAAATGGAGATATTCCTTAAATAAAACATATACAGAGAGTGAAATAAGTTATTTCTTGACATATTCTTTAAAGTGCCTAAGTCTGAAGTGGATCTGTCCACTAGGCAGTTGTATACACTCATGTGAACCTCAAGAAAAGGCTTTGAGGGATGCCTGGGTGGCTCAGTCAGGTAAGTGTCTGCCTTCGGCTCAGGTCATGATCCCAGGGTCCTGGGATCGAGTCCCACATCGGGCTCCTTGCTGAGCAAGAGGCCTGCTTCTCCCTCTGCCTGCCTCTGTCTCTCTCTCTCTGATAAATAAATAAAATCTTAAAAAAAAAAGAAAAAGAAAGAAAAGGCTTTGAGCTGGAGATAATAGACTTGGCAATTAGTTTCTTTGTATATGATTTGAAACTATGGTAGTGAATGAAATTACTTAATGAATTGTATGGAGAATATTAACATTTGAAAGATGTAAAAAGAAGACCTCAGCAAAAAGAATAGAGGAAGAGCCCCTAAGAGGTAGAAGGTAAGTTCAAAGCTGACAGCCACAGAAGCCAAGAAAAATGTGTTTCAAAGTGGTATATTGTACCAAAAGCTCCATAAAGGGCCATTGGATTTATCAAAGCAGAGTCTGTATTAGTGATCTTGACCAAAATGGTGTCAACAGTAAGGTTGGAAGTTTGCTGCAGTGAGGAAAGAAATGAGGGTGAAGTGAGAAAATCAAGGCCATGAGTATAATAGATCTTTCAAGAATTTTGGCCTCATAGGGGATAGGGAAAAGGCTAATAAATTATTGTTTATTTTTCATTTTTTTTCTTTAAGTTGGGAGAGACCTGAACTTGTCCCAGTAGGGATAGAAAAGATCCAGTGGGAAGAGATGTTGAAGGTCCAGGCAGAGGTGAATAAGTGATTGAAATCACTGGCAAAACAGAAGGGGAAGGAATCTAGGAAATAGATAGAAGGTTTATTTTCAGGATGATACCCTGTGCTTATGTTAAATAACAGTGAAGTAGGAAAATATGAATGCATGGTAGATACGCTTGTCGGCTAGGTGTCAGAGAGGGAAGATATTTCCTTCTAAACATTTTTATTACAAAGTAGGTAAAAGTGAGGAGGAATGAAGTAGGATGGTCAAGATATGGGTATTTATTTAATATTTTGTATTTGGATAATCATTTTGGAGAAGAGGACAGTATGATCTTGAACAGGAGAAAAGGCCAGATGGACACTGGTGATCATGAATTACTAGTGACATTAAATCTGCCTATTTCTACGATAATGAAGTCCCTAGCACAAGTGTGTGGCAAATATTATATACTCTATAAATACTCCAATGAGATAATTAAGTGATTTCTATTGTATATATGTAATATATATGATATATATGTAAATACATATCTATGTATATGCACACATATATACATAAAATAGTGAAATATAAAGACGTATTCTTCTGTATCTTCACCATTCTCTTAAAGTATATTTGTGTTCTTTGTACAATTGTACTCTTTAAAAGAAAGACTTGATAAATATGGAGTTGATCAGGGAAAATTATGCCATCATTTTGTTATTTTTGTTGTTCAAGAATGAATACAGCTCAGAATTATTCTTGATGTTTCTATGAATTTATGTGCCTACACAATATTCCACTCTGATGTGAATTTTGATGTTAATATATGAAAATATTAGTCAAGCGATTACCACTGTAGGTAGTTATGAATTATTTTCAAATTTCTCTTTGCTCAGTGCTAAAAAGAAAATATTGACTACGTAGTGCACAGAATAAGAAATACATTTACAAATGGTGGAAAAACCAGAATCACTTTAGAATAACTACCAAGGGAAAATGATATCTAAGATTATATGCATTATTTTAATTAAGGGTGCTTGAAAATACATATGGCTTCCTTTGAATAATAAGCATCTATAGATGAGTATGATTAGAAAATGCAATCTCTTTTACAGGTTCAATTAAATCAACTTCGTTTCAATAATCGTGAGTGATTAGAGAAAAGCTATTGGAATCATACTTTGAGTCATCATTCAAAGAATCTATTTTTTTTTTTTAATTCTGCAATGTGGTTTACTAGATAATGACTACAGGGCTTAAAATTAATGAAAGAAGTTTAAGAGTGATTAAATTATATGTCTTAATCAGGCTATGATTTAATGTTACTGGTGGATTTAGAGAATTTTCATTTATTCACAAAAGACAACCATCTCTGTCAGTCAGCCTTATAATTAGTGAGAAATAAGCTCAGAAGTTAGTGTGTATCTCAAATGGAAAGAAGAAATTCAAATCATCCATAACCCATTGACCTTAATTTTTTCCCTTTCTCATAAAATTTATTTTTAGTTTATGGCATTTGACTGGGTAATACTTGAATGGGATTATTGTTGCTCCTGTATTCTGTAGCAAACAAAACCAGGATGATTAGAGTTATGAGAAGTATTACAGAATAAAATGTTTTATCTGTATTTGTCATCGAAAATACAAGGCTTTTATGGGCGCCTGGGTGGCTCAGTTGGTTAAGCGACTGCCTTCGGCTCAGGTCATGATCCTGGAGTCCCGGAATCGAGTTCCGCATCGGGCTCCCTGATCGGCAAGGGAGTCTGCTTCTCCCTCTGACCCTCCTCCCTCTCATGCTCTCTGTCTCTCATTCTCTCTGTCTCAAATAAATAAATAAAATCTTTAAAAAAAAAAAAAGAAAATACAAGGCTTTTAGTATTAAAAAAATAAGGGTTAGCATTTGTTTTTAAATCAATTTCAAATGCAATTTCAATATGCATTTATCTCTAGGCAGTTAAAATACAGCACTCAACATTACTCTAGTGTCTTTCATTATATAGAAATATACATTCACAAAAGGCTTATTTTTTAAAATTTATATATATATATATATATTCTTAGGAGAAGCATACTTGTCATATTGATGAAATGAAACATACAGAATATTGCAATGAGATATGATTTGAATTTATAGAGAAATGCTAATATTTTGCTAGAATACATATAAAAATGCATTATGCCTGTATCAGAAGTTATAGTTAAGAAATAAAAGCAGGGGTGCCTGGGTGGCTCAGTCGGTTAAGCATCTGCCTTCGGCTCAGGTCATGGTCCCAGGGTCCTGGGATCGAGCCCTACCTCGGGCTCCCTGCTCAGCGGAGAGCCTGCTTCTTCCTCTCCCTTTGCCTGCCACTCTGCCTACTTGTGCTCTCTCTCTCTGTGTGGCAAATAAGTAAATAAAATCTTTAAAAAAAAAGAAATAAAAGCAGTATTCATAGGACATAATCAAATCATTTATATTGTAAGTATATAAAAGCTAGTTAAAAGTTTTCACTTAAATTGTTTCCTTCGTACCATGGTGATCGTCAGTTCAATGAGATCAATAAGTTATATTTTTGCCATTAATCTGCAAAGCAATATTGAAATACACTTTTTGTCTCTCATGTAATCTATGTAAAAAGGATACATAAAACATTAAATTGTAGTCCCTGTCTCTTTCTTGCTGTGATGAAGTCAAAATTTAAAAGCAGGATATCTCAGGGGAGGCAAGGAGATAAAGTGTAAAGAGTTGGTACACCAAGAACTTTTTCGCTGTCATGCAGGTGAACCAAGAGTCAATATGGGTTTTGAACTATGGGAGAGCCTAGTAACTTTAATAAAGGAAAAAGTACCATTGGTCTCTGGGCCCAGCAGAAAAGAATCAGGTCAAAGATGCTAATTATTTTTCTAATATGGTTTTATAGATATTATAGATATGTGCATTAGTGGTCTGCTATACTTCACAAAATCACTGACATTTCTCAGTCATCTCATAAGCTAAAAAGCTTTAAGTTCAAGAGACATTTGCTGAAAAGTCATTATGTTAAGTACGATGCTGATTTCTGAGAGAACAACATAGAAAAGAATGGTCTTTAATAAGGTTGCTTTATTAAAGTTACCAGGCTCTCACATAGTTTAAAACCCATAATGACTCATGGGCCATCTATATGAAAGCAGAAAAGGAGTCCTTTCTTTACCATCTCTTTTTAAAAGTAGAAAAATATGTAATATATCTATTATTGTTGATTTTTAACATTTTAGTGAAAAACACATTACATCTCCCCAAAATGCTAACAGAATACTAAGTACAAAGATAAACAAATTGTGTGAATTGTCTCATTTAACTTATTTTTAAAAAGACATATGTATTCTAGTCACCCATAACAATGGTAGAACTTAAAAAGGTGTTATGCAGTTTGTTGTAAGTTATCTAACTTGGGCATAGCTGGTGCGCAAATACAGGTCTGCCCGGTAGAACAATTTCCTGCTAATCCTACATCCGTGTGCTTTTTCATTTCACAGGCCAACTGAAGTTAGTTGGGGGTAATGGGACTAGTTCTAACTAATGTGCTATGAGTATAAGACACATCAATTCTGAGCCACAGCATTTAAGCTCAGTGAATGATCCTCCAGCATTTCCCTTCAGCTTCCACAACAACTAACAGCACTCCCAGTGGTGGATTCCAACATGTCCCAAGACTCCAAACGACCATGTGTAGAGACCCCAGTGACCAATATTGTGTTAGGCCACTGAAGTTTGGGGGTTAATTTGTTACTGCGGCATCACCTAGCCCATAATTCTAGCTTTTGGGGTAATTAAGTCCCCAAATCTGTGCTCTTAATCTAAATGCTCTAACAGTTGCTGTTATTTAATAGGAAAACAATTCAAACACAACTTAATGTGTGATTTCATTCCTTCTACAGTCTGAAATTAGGAGTCAAACATTGGTTTCATTTTCGTATACAAACTCTGAATTGGTAGATTTCCTGTAAGGTGGTAATCATGAAGTTAAGATTTGCAGATAAGCAATCACTGTGTTATTGTAAATTGGTAAAGTGCTTGGTAGTTGAAAGCTACAACAATTTTGAGTGAGATAGCTTTGCAGGTTTTGACTTGCCCACCCCATACTTATTTTTCATCAACAATTTTGAACTCAATTCATTGTTTCTGTTTAGGAGAAAAGAATAAAATGTTCATGGCAGTTTGTGATATGACTCATGCTTTCTTGTTATTTAGAAATAGCTAACTCCATTAATTCTGCAAAATGTCTTCTACTGCCCCAAAATGCAACAGTATGAATTGGCTGCTAATATATATTTAACATAATTTCATGGCTTCTGGTATAAAGATTTTTTGAGGAAGAGTTTAACATTTTAGATATAAAGTATTTATGATGTTACTTAATAATTGATAAAGGAGTTTCTAAACAACTTTGACATTCTGTTCAAGTCAGGTTTTTAAAAGAATCAGTATTTTCTTTTTCCTAAATTATCTATTCACATTAAAAGTAAGTACAAATATTTAAGAAAGATCAGGTTCTTCCTAATATTCTTTACATTAGTGTTAATAGTAATAATGCTTTAAGCATATATAAATAATTTGTTTTGTATTATGTAAGTTACTCTCGCATCATCTTTCATATAGTAAATGAACCAAGGCCTAGAGAAGTAGTTTTGAAGTCACATGGATCTTGACAGAGTGGGGGTTAGAATCCATTTTCACTGACTGCTACCCTAGTATTCATTTTACTCTTATTCTGTTCGATCATGTGTGGAGGAGTCTCTAGGTGATGTTTAAAATGCTTAATACAATATTAGTGTCATCAAAACTTCATATTCGTTCCTTGATCTCTCTCTAATTAGTAAATATATGAATGGTAAGTACCAAAATTATTACTAGAATATACCTTGAATTTTATTTTGCATAGACATCACAAATACTCTTATTAGATGCCTTTATGTATTTTTCCAAAGCCTTTGCAATCTGGTAATAATTGATCAAGGGATGTTGAGGAGTCCAAACATTCAATAAATGAGTATATTATCATATCCTGTCAACACTCAAATATTTGAAAATATAGATGTGACTAGCTTTACAAATCCTTTGTTTATTCAGGAAATGTTCATTAAACACCTAGTGTGAAGAATGACCTGTGGTAGGTACGGGGTATATAGTAGACAGCTAGCTGCCTTCAAAGAACTTATATTTAATACATGGTGAGCTAAGATGGCAGAGAATAATAGATGGTGACAAAAACCAAATAAGTAAATATACACATATACTGATAAAAGCTCTATGAAATTAGTAAACATAAATCTCTAAAAGAGAAAAATGCTGAGGGAGGTAGAGAGGAATCCTACTTCCCTGTGGTCCACATGGAAGCTTGACTAAGAAGCTTAGATTTCAGCTAAGGTTTAAAGAGTGAGAAAGTCAGCTCTGCAAAGAATCTTAAGTAGAGCACTACCAGCAGTAGGAAGAGTATTTGCAAATTCTGAGGAAGACCTTAGAATGTCCTGGGAAATAAAGTGAGAGGGAGAGTGGCTCAAAGTGAGCCTGAAGGGCCACATTGCCATTGGCCTCTCAGATGCTGGCTGGCATTGGGAGTGCCATGGGAAGCCAGGTTTTAATAGAAAAAGGGAACAAAGAACACTCAAACTAATAGGCTTCAAAGAAGAGGAAAAGGAAGCAAAGAGAGAGTTCATTGTCTAGAAAACATACTATGAGGTAATAGAACAAATGCAAATATATCTGTAGTTACAGTAACTATAAGTAGGTTAAATCAGTTTAAGTTTAAATCAATTTGTCAGGCTGGATTTTTGAATTTTAAGAAAAGCAGTGTGTACTGATATCAAGTTATACAAAATCCTACAAGACAGGAAAGCTGAAAGAAAAGAAAGAAAAAAGGAAGATATATCAGACAAATACTAACCAAAGAAATCTGATATAGGGTCATCAACATCAGACAAAATAGACAGTAAGGCAAAGCTCAAATTTAGAGGCTTATTTAACTAGAAGATTATCTCAAAAGGATAAAAGGAATAATTAATCAGGAAGATACGGCAATTCTGAATATGGAGGCACCAACAACATGCACAAAATAAACACTGATCAGATTACAGGAAGGAATCAATATATCCACAATTATAATGTAGGATTTTTAATACACGCTTTCAGAAAGCGAAGGATGAAAAATTATCTGAGGGTACAGAGAACCTGAGGATAAATTGGAATAGGACAAGTAGTAGGATGGAAGGTAGGGTAACTATGGGAGAACACACCTGGAAGACAGATGTGGGTGCCTGAAAGAGGGACTTTGAGTTACTTTTGGAGGCATTGGAAAAGAATAGACTGAGGAGATTATTTTAAAGCATTGTTATGGATATGCCTGGTAACACACAGGGCAAATTCCATGTCCACTATTGTTTATGTACTTTTTGTGTATTTGGTGTGTTTACCAAACTTCTTATTTTTCCTCCACATTTTCCTCTCTCCCTCTGTCCCTCTCTCTTTCTCTCTCTCTCTCTCTCACACACACACACAAATTGTCTTCTATTTCTAGCATTTTACTGTGTAAAAACCAATGTATTGAGAGTTGTAAAATCCTAATCCCAGTTCTAGTTTTGCCTCTAAACAGCTGTGTGATGTTAGGCAAATCATTTCAATTTTCAACCCATATTTCCTTAACTGAAAATTGAGGTGATAAGATCAGGCAGCCAAGATTTCTTTCATCATTTGCTGCTCCATAAATTTATGTAAAATGTTTGACCTTTGGGGATTATTTTTGTTACTTATAAATGTATATTTAAATTATATATTTCATAAGGGTATATTGCCCAGCAGTTAATTTTTTTCCATTAAGAAATGAGGGAAAATAAAATTACCTTATTTATTACATGAATTGCATAATACAGATATGAGATAATAAAACTCAGGCACTTCTTAATCTGCCTAAATATATGAGATAGTTCATTACAGCAAGAGCCCAGTTTGTGTCCCCAATCTTCTAAATAAGTTGAATGGGGAACTGGATACCCTGTCCCCTTTAAAAATGATATATTGTTAGCAACTTATCATATATGAAATGAAAAATAAAACAGGCACATTACTAAGTGTAGCCTTTTTTGATCCTGTTTTCCACTAAACAAATTGTATTTTAAGTAAAGAAACTTATGTTTTTATTACATGATACATTTTTCCATTGTTAAAAATTACCTGAATGCATTGGTAAACTTTTCAGAATTGCTGTAATTGCTTTGTTCTCAGGCTGAATGTCTTCTTATGCATTCTCTTATTTATATATGTACTTTGCCATAAAACAGTTATGACATCTTATTCACATTTTCAATACTTTCTACATGAAAGTTTGATAACATTATAAAATATATACTTAGAGAAATATATAAATCTCATTATATCAATTCCCCACACAAATATCTTTTATTAGATTCTTTTGTCTATAGTGCTGCCATAATCTGATCCATCACCCACCTGCATCAGAATCATCAGCAGTGCTTATTTTAAAATGGTGAATTTCAGCATCTCTATGTAGATCAACGGAGTCAGAACTGTGTGTGTGTGTGTGTGCATGTGTGTGCGTGCATGTGCACATGTGTGATGGGGTGAGGTCATGTTTGAGAATTTTTATTTTAAAATCTTTCACAGGTACCTCTGATGCACATAGTCCAGGGACCAGACACTGGGATATTCTGGTCAGCAGTACAAAGTCCAAAATCTTTCTAGTAACCTACCAGGCCCTTCACAGACTTACTCTAAGCTACCTTGCTATAGTTACTGCCATCATTGCTTAATGTTTGTTGGTAGGATATGATGGTGAGATTAAATGAAATCTGGCAGGGGGGCACCTGGGTGGCTCAGTCCGTTAAGTGTCCACTCTTGATTTTGGCTCAGGTCATGATCTCAGGGTCCTGGGATTGAGCCCTGCCTCTGGCTCTGTGCTCAGCAGGGAGTCTGCTGGAGGATTTCTCTCCCTCAGCCCCGCCCCCATACACAGGCCCTTTCTCTCTCTCTGTCTGAAATAAATAAATAAATCTTAAAAAAATAATAAGTGAAACCTGGCAGGTTTGTTAGTAGGATTAAACAAAATCATGTATTCACAGTTCTAGTGAAAGGCACATAGTAGATTTCCAATTCATACTTGCTCCTTTCCTGTATCCTTGGAACATGTGAAAACCATAAATTTACCATATCACCTCTTTATTAGACTAGTTTCTTTGCAAAGAGTAAGAAGACATATTATACAGTGGTGGATAGTAGGATGGTCCTGTTTTCTCTGAGGAACTAAAACATTGGGATCAAACGAATTTCAGAAAGCAAAGAAAACAGGATTCCTGAAGTTTGTGGAAAGATCTCTTGCTCTACTTTTCAGTCAGCAGCTAGTGTCAGGCTCTGCTAAGCCCTGGCCTTTCTACAACACCCCCCCCCTTTTATTTATTTTTTATTTTTGTAAAGATTTTATTTATTTATTTGACAGAGAGAAAGAGAAAGCACAAGCAAGGGGAGTGGCAGGCAGAGGGAGAGGGAGAAGCAGGCTCCCTGCTGAGCAGAGAGCCTGACGTGGGGCTTTATCCCAGAACACTGGGATCATGACCTGAGCCGAAAACAGACCCTTACCCAACTGAGCCATCCAAACACTCCAACCCTCCCCCTTTTAGAAGGGACTGCTCAGGGCGCAGCATCCATAGAAATGAGCTGCCTACAAAAATATGGAGTTTGTTATAGCAAACATGGCGATTGGTGAAAATCCGGTTCAGGTTCTAAAAAAGTGTCACATTAAGCTCTTTAGACAGTCCCAAACTTTTATGATTAGACTGAGTCCCTCAATATTCTCAATACCCCTCGATAACCAACCACATGTTAGAAATTCAAGAGAATATTGTGACAGGGTTTTAGAGAGTAGGGTCTTACGAATAAGGAAACCAAGGCCCACAGAAGTGCAAGGACTAAATCTATAGATTTTAAAGTGAAGGCTGTTGTGGTTTCAACAACATGCATTCAGATATTATGATTTTTGGCAAAGCGAACATGGAAGCACAAATTACCAGTTGCTAAATGAAATGCTGAAATGAAAACCTTATCTTCACCTTTCTGGATCAGGCCTTGCTTTGGCCTTTTACATACAGAATAGCTTTAGTGTTTTTCTAGGTTAATTTATTAATAATCACAGTAATCCTTGGAAGTTTTTTTGACTCCTTAAGACCTCTCAACGTCCTTTTCCTCCTGTAATAAGGAACTCATTGACAAGGAAAGAAATCTCTTACAACATAGTTTACTTCTCCAACTTTATTTTTCCTCTCTCCTTTGAAAGAATCCTCTTCCATTCAAAACTAACTTACTCAGTGGTCGGAATGTGAACTTAAATTTGCCTGTTCATCTTGTGGAAAAGACTGCCTTCAAATCTCACCACCTCCCTCAACTACATCCTTTTTCAGGGTCCAACAGAAGTAAAAATATCCAAGAAGTATTCTTCAACTATTGCTGTCCTTAGTGACCACTGTTCTCCTACTAATTTGATCCCTTGGATGCACCATTTTATATACTCTTTTGTTTTCAACGTATAAACTCCTTTACTGCAAGAACTGCTTCTCATTTTTAGCATTTATCCCAGGAATCTTGAATTGTAGGTGCTTTACAAGCGCTTATTCAAAATAAATATCTCTAAGATAAAATGTTCTAAAATTAATTATAAAATTAAGGATCATGTTATACTGGTTAACTGGTGAATGATAATATTTAAAAAAATTCTGAATTTTTTGGTCTGTGTTATTCTGTGGGACATCCTGGGATGTCTGAGAACAAGGAGTTATAAGAGCCCTCTGTGTCAGCAACATGCAAAGACGAATAGAGAACTTGTGGAAAATCTAGAGCTGGATAGTGTGCTCTGTTTGTGCAATTCCTTATTTACATGTATATTTCTGTATTCAACTGAACAATAGCATCTAGTTCAGAGACAGTTGATGTAAGAAACTTGTCATGAATATAATCACACATCAAAGAATCTAAAGCCGTTGTGTTTCTTTTACTATTTTTAAATTTTCAAGTCTCACTCTGTAGGATGCAGTCTAAAAAAACAGTTATTGCATTAACAGCCAGACAAGAAATTGCATTAACAATATAATTGCCTACAGTAAGGGTCACATATAGTTTGGCCATTATTCAAAGTATCTCTAGGTAGGAGCAGCCAAGTTCAAAAAAACAATCTGTTTATTTTTTTTCATTCTCATCTCTCTAGTTCCCCATTGCCCTTGAATTGCCTCCATAGTATAGAAACATGATGTCATTATTTTTCTAAGTTAGTATTTTTGTAAAAAATGAAACAATATTCTGAATATATTTTTAGAGAAACAAAATTTTATCAGATGTCCAAACTTAGAGTAGAACAGAGGTTTAATTTATTTTTTGTTGTTTTTTCAACTGAGACATAAGGAAATAATTATACTAACAATTTATATCAAAATGCTAATATTGATCTACCAGCTAAATAAATGACTTCATATGTATTGAATCCATTATTACAAAAGTATCCTTTGTTTAATGATTGGGTGTTAGGAATAAATGTTATCTTTATCCTTTAGTAAAGCACTGTTTTATTAAATTCTTAAAGAGCAGACTGAAACCACCTTATTTTGCATGTACAGAAATCCAGCATTATGATCTGAAAATGCAGTCTCTAAAAACAAACTATAAATAGGAAATCACTGGCCTCTTCTGTCTTACTGCATTATGTATATTTGATGTGTTTTCTTTAACATTATTACAAACTCTGCTTAATCAATTCTCTAATCTTTCTCTCCATGATTAATTACTTTGGATAATATACCGAGTACATGATTGAATAAATGCACAATTACCCTTTTAAAAATAAACAACCCCTACCCTTTTGGCCATATCAGAGCTGTAGTGGTTTCTGCAACAGAGAACTTCATTTCTGTTCTGCTAGTGATATGGGGGCAGTTAGGGGGAGCTGTGTCTACTCGAAGATACACATTTTCCTTTAGAAGAAACCAGCATGAAATAGATGTAAGATAAATAATAAAACCCATTTTTAACATTTTAATTTTATTGTTGTCTAAAGATACGTAAAATCCAGCGAAGCAACCTTGTGTAAACTGAGGTAAGGGCATATGCTTTGTACCAAATCTGTTTCTGATTTTTTTCTTGTATGACATACAGCCTAGCCCAGGGACTTCCCCACAGAAGGAATTTTCTCAAGGAAGCTTTCCTGATCCCCTCAGATTCAGAGGACTCCGGTATACCCTCTCACAGCACCCTCATTTAAATATTTAATAATTGTAGTCAATACCTGTTTCCTCTCATATGAAAAGCCTGGAAATTCCCAGTACTCCACACAGTCTCTGACATACAGCCAGTGCCTTCTAAATATGTATTTTATACTAGAAATGCCCTGAAGCAGTATGACTATGGATGGAGAGGTGATCACCATTTGGTAAGTGTTCATGTTAGTTTTTAAGTATTTTCCCCAAACCTTGTTCAAAGAACCTAAGAGCGGAGTAATAATAACCTCTGGTCTACTAAGATAGATAAATACCAATCATTGTGCATACCAGCTGACCCTCCTACTTTATTAGCCTCGCTTTTCCAGATGTACTTTAGATCTACTTAAACAATTCTGCTCATTGTAAGGAAAATGATAAAATTATATACTCAGGGCATTTTAGAGATTTTTTTGTTTGTTTGTTTGTTTGCTTCATAAATCTCTACATCCATTTTTCTAGTCTGAGTATACAAATTATGATTTCCGATAGGGCCACATGCTATCTTGCTATTAAATGTGCCTGATAGGTGTAATCAGCCCTTAATTATTCCTGAGAATCATATGGGCAGATTTGGTCATTGCTGTCTCCGTGGCCACTGGGTTTCCTGATTTGTTAAAATTAGGAAAGGGATTGGAAATGAAAGAAAAAGATGCGATTTAGTATGAGTCCAGATTCTGCAACTGGAATGCCCAGCCCCAAGTCTCAGAATAGCATGTAATACCTAAGTGGCTCTGGGAAAGTGACTTCACTGAGCAGTACTTCTGTTTTCTCATCTGAAAAATAAAATAAGGCTATTATAAGAATTAAATGGATTAATTCTTGGAAAGAATTTAGAGTAATGCCTGACATATGGCAAGAGCTCATAAATGTTAGTTGCTATTGCAGTTTTTATTATTGTTAACATTGTGCTGAAATTAGTGAAATATAATATATTAATTTTTAATTTGTCGATGAGCATATATGTAGTCCAATTCAAATTACTACCAGATGTGATATAAAAGAAAAGTTGGCATCTTAAAGTGTCTTTCTCCAGTGTGCTAAGAAATGCTAACTGGGTTTTTTTTCTCTAAGAACAATATGACTAGCAGAAGATACAACTGTATTACAAAGTCAAAATTATGACTTCATGTACTAAAAAAGAATTACCAAAAACTACCAGTAAACTAACTTTATTTCCAAATTAATCTGTGTATATATATATATATATATACACACACATATACATATATACGTATATTCTGCTACAATTTAATAACAGATGGGTGATGACACTCACTGAAAAAGGAAAATTAACATTGAAAAAAATTTATGGGCTCCTGGGTGGCTCAGTCGGTTAAGCGTCTGCCTTTGGCTCGGATCATGATCCCAGGGTCCTGGGATCGAACCCCGCGTCTGGCTCCCTGCTCAGCGGGGAGTCTGCTTCTCCCTCTCCCACTGCCGCCCCTCCCCTCCCCCGCTCTTGCTCTTTCTCTCTCTGTCTCTCAAATAAATAAATAAAATTTACAAAAAAAAAAAAAAACACACAACTTGGAGCAGTTACTTTTGTAGTCTAGGCATAGAAAGGAAGCATTCGATTTTAGCAACAGATCTCCATCTCTTTGCCTGCGGTTTTCTTGTGCCATGGAGAGCTGCCATGTGTACAACAGTCCAGAAGAGTTAAAGATTTAATACCTCCATGAAGCAACCTTAAAAAGTTCTGAGGAACCTATTTTATTTTGGCTTTTGGGTTGTTCCCGGCAGGATTAAGTTCCAGTCACACACAGCGACTGCTGACTTGACAAAATGCCTAGTATTGGCGGTCTTCTCTGTCTTGCCTCTCCTCATACTGCTCCCTCTCCTCTCAATGAAACACTTGCACTCAGATTTTGTCTCACGGTCCATTTCTGAGGGAATCCAAAGTAAGGCTCATGGTAAACTCCTGGTTAGTGTGGTCGGAGTTGAGGTTGAGTACACAGAGAGGAGATGGGGCTCACAGCAGGAGCAGAGGCTGGAAAGGAGGATTAGTATCCAGAAGCTTGTATTACTAGCCAATTAGTTTCTTGCCAGCAGAGGTTGTCTTCTTAGTTCTTTAATGGCCTGGCATTCACGGATGGTTAGTGTGTATTTATAAAAAAATAGACCTTCATCAGTTTAGGGGACAGATTGAGAGCCCATCTATTTAATAATCAAATTAAATTACTGTGGAGACATACCCTGTTTATGCCTCCTTTTCTTTATTCCATAGCTCCTCAATCTCCCATCATGGCCCCCAGGGATGCAGAGAGTTTTTGCAGAATCTGTCAGTTGCAGCGGCTCTGCAGTGAAAGCACAGGCCAGCCCCCAAACTAGGTGTCCCAGAATCCGTGCTCAGCCCTTGGTAGCTGTAGGGGGCGTGGTGATAACTTTAACAGAATTTTCTCAGATGCTGTGGAGAAAACGGCTTTCTCTCCTCCAGTGGTGTATCTATGGGCATCCCACTGCACAACCGTGCTGGGTTCCCAAGTCTACCACCATTTGCTTAACGCAGGTGTTTAAGTTCACCCATACTTTCCCTGCACTAGGCCCATGGCCCAGACAGGATCGGTCACAGGGAATTCCTAATAGAGGCCTCAAGTTTTAGGAACCAAATATCCCGTTTATTTTTCTTGGTTAAAAATCCTTCTCCTCCTTAACATGAATTTCCTTCCCAGTAGCTTTTGGAATTCTGCAATGATTTTTTTTGAAATCCTTTGCTACAAGGCAACTTCATTTAAGACGACCTCAGTCCGGGTGCCTGGGTGGCTCAGTTGGTTAAGTGATTGCCTTCGGCTCAGGTCATGATCCTGGAGTCCCTGGATCGAGTCCCACATCGGGCTCCCTGCTGAGCGGGGAGTCTGCTTCTCCCTCTGACCCTCCTCCCTCTCATGCTCTCTGTCTCTCATTCTCTCTCTCTCAAATAAATAAATAAAAAATCTTTAAAAAAAAAAAAAAGACGACCTCAGTTCATCAAACTATTTTAATGTCTTTGAAATCTTAAGAAGGAAAGGGTGAGATCTTGAACTGTTTCCTTCCTGGAAGCTTAGGAATTCCACAGCAATTTTCCTATATCTGTCTCCCCCTACCTTGGAGCTTCACAAATATATGTGCAGAACAGTGGGCACGGGGCTCTGGCAAGGCCTCCTAAACATCATACCCAAACCTCTCCACAGAAGCAGCCCTTGAGCCGCCCTTTGACAACCACTGGAGCTCCCTTCCAAGGTGACTGGGTGTCTTCACTTTCACATGCCAACTCTTAACAGGGCTGTCTCCGTTAGCACCAAGGGAACAGTGGTGGCATTTAAGTTTTGTGCCCTGCTTTCTGTGATGTAAGTTTGGTCTGAAGTGATATGCTTTGATAGTTGTGGGTGACATATATAAGTCCTTGATTTTCTAAGACAGTTTTACTTTCAAGTAATTTTTTTTCTGTAAATAGACTTGTCAGATCATAGGTTTTTGAGTTTAATGTTGCCTACCATCAATTTTCCTAGCTAAAGAAAGCAGTAGAAAGGAGGTGACATAGACAGGTGTTTTTGGGGGGTGCATAAGAATATATTTTGAGTAAACAACTGCACAGCTCTGGCTGTAATGTGGAGAAGGGGTTAGAGGCAGATATTTAGATCAGTTAGGGAGTTTGTGGAATATTTCTAATGACGGGTAATGAGAATCTTAATACTGAATTTTAGCCATGTTAAGGGTCTGTAGAGTTTATGTGCTAATATTGTGTAGTGCCATTTACTTTCTCCTTTTGTCAAGAAAATAGGCTGTGTACGTCAGGAGTTCATCCTTGCTTTTTTTTTTCCTCTGCTGGCATCACAATTTTGGAAAGCAATCCCGAGGACTGGAAGGCTGCTTCTTGCTCTGCTCACCTCCAGGGACATCGAGGCCCCTTGTCCATAGCTGGCTGCCCTGAGGTTTGTTATCCACAGGGCGTTTGTTGCTAAATTGGGGGTTTTCTACTATAAAGTGGCATAAATCAGAGTCAGGTCGCTTCAGGGTGAACATAGCAGCCCAAAGGGCACCATACACCACAGAATCATGTTATGAAGACTTTCACTAGACCATAATTTATTAGCTATTGCCTCTGCCCTGAAAGTTAAGGGAATGGGGAAAGACTCCCTATAGATCACTGAATCATGGCCATATGCCTTGGTTGAGTTTTAGGGTTTTCTGACCCTTTCACCCCATACCCCACATGCAAACTTATTTCCCACTAACCAAGAACTCCACTCCAGTTGCACTGGTTTCTTTATGTTTCTCTAAAAATCTGTGCTGCTTTCTGACTCAAGGTTTTTGCTCATTTTATTTCCCTCATCTAGAATATCTTTCCCCCTTTACACTCTAGCTTCTTGAACCCAAAATACGTACATGTGGCAGAATCCCATGGTATGTTTAAAGTGGAAGAGAAAATGGTACTTTCTAGGAAACAAAAGATTCACGTTTATGAAATTTTCTACTGTTAACTTCTTTTTCCATTTGTGTGAAAGTGATATGGACTTACCTCTCTCAGGGAGGTAAGTCATAAGGGGAGAAACTAAACTGTCTTATATTTCTCTTTTCTCCCAATTTCATAGGGATGATAAAAGCTCAGTAGATACTAGAGAGATGGTTCAAGATTCATCTACTATTTGTCCTATTGTGTCACACCATGCCATAGCATCCCAGTCTCTCTCAATTCCTTCCTCACACTAACCTATAAAGTAGGTGCTATAATTATCTCACAGCACTACCTTCTAGAATGGGGCTTGATTGCACTATAAGTCTGACTGAGGACATAAAAGCGATCCCACAATGGTAGTTGAACTTACGGCTTAGGTATGAGGCATAAGCTATGGTTGCTTTAATTTGGAATTATAAAAATGGAGCAAATCACATGTTTACTGAGTGTCTCTGCCTATAATTAAAAAAAATAAAAATTACATTATAAAACTATGGTAATGGTACTGCTTTAATAAATCTGTTTTTGTCCAACTCTATTTTTAATGAATTAAATAAATTCATTCAAAGCAATCATTACAGACACAGTCATCATACTTGCCAATGAGATATAATAACCGGGGGGGGGGGGGGAGTGTTCCTACTGTAGATATTCACAATTTTGTAAATAAATATCTTTTTTCCCCTCTAGAATGGTAAGAAAAAGATTTTTGGCAAAATCAAAGATTATAAAAATACCTCCCTACACGGTAATAAAGCAACATATTATTACAAAGTTTAACCAAAAATTACATGTGCATGTTTGTATGTATATTTTCTTGTATTAAGTTTCTAAACACACTCTTCTAAACTTTTAAGTACAACTAAAATTATTTTAGGTTGAAGAAAGAGAAATTTTTATATGGCAAAAGATAATTTCCCTTTATTACCCTTAAAATCTAGAAGAAGGCTGTATTAGTAATTATTATCTTTCAATAATATAATCTTGCCTAATACCAATGAAACCAACTCCAGAAATACCCATATTACCTAGTGAGAGAGGAAAGCCTTTGCGGTGTGGGTCCGTTAACTAATTTTTCAATATAATAATCCTTTTATTTTTTGGACACTTTCACTTCTTAAAATAATTTTGTTGTCGTTCTAATGCATTCTTTATCCTCTGCTCAGGGGTAGGATGGTCTGGGAAGAATAAAGAAAGGACACAAGGTCTTGAGGCAGACTGTGTGCTTATAAGGTTATTATAACGGAATTTCGGATAGCTCAGGGGTGTGACGTCACCAAGATGGTAGGGCAGAAGATCTGGGCCTCCATCTTCCCACAAAGAACAATTGGACAGCTGCCCAAGAATGAAAATAGCTCTGGGGGATCTCAGGAGCCCACCTAAGAAGTTTCAGCAAAATAGCAGAGCAGAATAACCTGCAAGTAAGCCCACGAAAAGGGTAGGAAGAACAGCTTCATGTTGCCTGCATCATCCTGTCCCCCAGGCCGGCACTGCTCAGTGCCAGGAGAGAACTTCCTAGCCAGAAAGAGTTCTCCCTGCAGGCACAAAGAGCGCACTATGAGTGATTAGATGCCCTAACCTTTTGGAATTACACAAAGGATCTGGCCCTGCACTCCTATCGCTGGCCCGCACGTCCGCGTACCAGCAACTAGTCCCTGTGAAGACCTGCACGTGCACCCAGCTGGTTCCAGTTTCCGTAACCAGCGTTGACCGCGTGTGCACCCATCGCTAGCCTCTGCGGCCACACGAGTGCACGTGGCAGCCAAACCCCCCACAGCCGCGTGTGTGCCCGAAGCCAGTCCTGCCCCCTGTCACGGGCCCGGACGGCTGCCGGGACTTGCAAACAGCCGCTGTAGCCCACACCTGCGGCCGCTCCGGTTCCCAGGCCCTCCAAAGTGCCCGGGCCTGCAACTAGCCTCCGCAGCCACCTGGGTACAGGCTGACTGCCCACGGCCTGCAGCTGCTTATGCACCACAGTTGGCCCCAGCCCCTGCTGCTGGCCAGGGCTTTTGCCAATGTGTGTGTGCCTGCAGCTGGCCCCTGTCACCATGCAGGCACCTGCAGCCGGCTCCACAGCCACGTATGTGCACACCGCCAGCTCCGGCCACCGCTGCCACAAAACCTGTTTCCTTTCCTCTGAGAAGCCCAACAGCCGTTCCAGCCAGTCAGGGCCCCACACAGCTCTTGCTGTCAAGGATCATGCAATTGTCGATGTCGTGTACCTCAGCTGCCTAAGCCAATGAGATACTTTGCCACCTTAAATTGCCACATATTTGTGAATTTTAGTTTTCATCTTGCCATCGTGATCAGAAAAGATGCTGGTTATGATTTTGATCCTCTTAAATTAAGACTTTTTTGGGGGTCTGACACCTGATCTATCTTGGAGACTGTTTCATGTGCCCTTGAGAAGAATGTGTGTTCG
The DNA here is from genome assembly GCF_011800145.1 of Mirounga leonina. Classification (NCBI taxonomy): domain Eukaryota; kingdom Metazoa; phylum Chordata; class Mammalia; order Carnivora; family Phocidae; genus Mirounga; species Mirounga leonina. Next base: position 67,017,798 of record NW_023270268.1, read on the forward strand.
GCTGCTGTTGGATGGAATGTTCTGTAAATGTCTGTGAGGTCCATCTGGTCAAACGTCTAGTTTAAGTCCAATGTTTCCTTACGGATTTTCTGCTTGGATGATCTATCCATCCGAGCTGAAAGGGACATTAAAGCCCCCTACGGTTATTGTCTCACTCTTTTCTTGCTTCAGGTCTGTTAATATTTACTTTATATATTTAGGTGCTTTTATGTTGAGTGCCTAAATATTTACAAATTTTATATCCTCTTGTTGGTGTCTCCTTTACCATTGTATCATGATCTTCTTTGTCTCCTATTCCTGTCTCTATCTTACGTAAGTTAAGCTGACTCTGCTTTCTTTGGGTTTCTGTTTACATGGAACTTACTATTTTTCCCTCCATTCACTTTCAGTCTGGGTGTGTCGCTAAAGCTGCAGTGAGTGTCTTGTGGACGGTACATAGCTGGGTCTTGTGTTTTTATCCATTCAGCCGCTCTATATCTTTTCCTTGGAAAATTTAGTCCATTGACATTTAAAGTAATTACTGACAGGCATAGACTTACTATTGCCATTTGTTAATTGTTTTCTGGCTGTTTTAGAATTCTTTTGTTTCTTTCTTCTTCTCTTGCTCTCTTCCTTTGTGATTTAGTGATTTTCTGTAGTGGTATACTTCAATTGCTATCTTTATTTTTGTGTATCTATTATTTTCCTTTGTTGTTACCATGAGACTGATATAAAGCATCTTATATTTACAATAGTCTATTTTAAGCTGATAACAACTTAAATTCAAATGCACACTAAAACTTGATACTTTTACCTTCCCATTCCCCCCACATGTTATGTTTTTGATGCCACAATTTACATCATTACCTTGTATATCCATTAAAAACTTACATAGTTATTTTTAATATTTTTGATTTATGTGATTTATCCACCACCATTAAAAATTAGACTATTCTGGATTTAACTATATATCTGTCTTTATTGGTGAAATTTATCCTTCCATGTTTTCCCGTTACTGATTATCATCCTTTTGTTTCAGATTGAAGAGTTCCTTTTTTTTTTTTTAAGATTTTATTTATTTATTTGAGAGAGAGAGAATGAGAGACAGAGAGCATGAGAGGCAGGAGGGTCAGAGGGAGAAGCAGACTCCCTGCTGAGCAGGGAGCCCGATGCGGGACTCGATCCTGGGACTCCAGGATCATGACCTGGGCCGAAGGCAGTCCTTCAACCAACTGAGCCACCCAGGCGCCCTGAAGAGTTCCTTTTAACACTTCTTGTAAGACTGGTCTAGTGGGCGTGAACTTCTTCAGCTTTTGCTTGTCTCAAAACCTCTATCTCTCCTTCAATTCTGAAGGACAAATTTGCTGGGCAGAGTAGTCTTGGTTGGCTTTTTTTTTTTTTTTTCTTTTTCTTTTAGCACTTTGGATATATTATCCCAGTCTCTCCTGGCCTGAAAAATTTCTCTAGAAAAATCTACTGATAGTCTTATGGAGGTTCTCTTATATGGAATAAGTTGTTTTTCATTTTGCTTCTTTTAAGATTCTCTCATTGTTTGTAACTTTTGACAATTTAATTATAATGTGTTTTGGTGTGGTTCTTTTTGGATTCATCTTATTTGGATCTTACAAGTTAAGGAAGTTTTCAGCCATTATTTCTCTTTTTTAAAAAGATTTATCTATTTTAGAAAGAGAGAGTGCATGCCAAGTGTGAGTTGGGGGAAGGGGCAGAGGGAGAGAGAAAATCTCAAGCAGACTCCCCGTTGAATCTGGAGCCTAACTTGGGGTGATCCAGAGTTCAGTCCCATGACCCTGAGGTCATGACCTGAGCCAAAAATCAAGAGTTGGATGCTTAACTGACTGAGCCACCCAGGTGCTCCACCCATAATTTCTTTAACTAAGCTTTCTAATACTTATGATTTCACTCATATGTGGTATCTAAGAAATAAAACAAATGAAAAAGTGAACAAAAAGCAGAATCATAAATACAGAGAACAAGCTGATGGTTGCCAGAGGGAAGGGGGTTTGGGGGAATGGACAAAATGGGTGAATTGGAGTGGGAGATATGGGCTTCCAGTTATGGAATGAATAAGTCATAGGAATAAAAAGCACAGCATAGGGAATATAGTCAAGATATTCTATTAGTGTTGTATGGTGTCAGATGGTAGCTACACTTGTGGTGAACATAGCATAAGGTATAGAGTTGTTCAATAACTATGTTGTGCACCTGAAACTAATGTAACATGTGTGTCAACTATACTCAAATTTAAAAAAAAAAAAAGGTTTTAAAGCTTTCTGTCCCTTTCTCTTTCTTTTTTTTTTTTTAAGATTTTATTTATTTATTTGACAGAGAGAGACACAGCGAGAGAGGGAACACAAGCAGCGGGAGTGGGAGAGGGAGAAGCAGGCTTCCCGTGGAGCAGGGAGCCTGATACGGGACTCGATCCCAGGACCCCGGGATCATGACCTGAGCTGAAGGCAGATGCTTAATGACTGAGCCACCCAGGTGCCTCAGTCCCTTTCTCTTTCTTTTCTCCTTCTGGGACCTCTAGAATGTGAATATTGAACAGTTTGATGGTATCCCATATGTCTCTTAAGCTGCCTTCACTCTATTTTATTTTTTTTCTATTTGTTCTTCTGATTGGATGAATTCATATCTTTGAGTTTGCTGATCCTTTCTTCTGCTTGATCTGGTCTGCTATTGAAATCATCTACTGAATTTTCCAGTTAGTTATTGTATTCTTCAGTTCTATGATTTGTTTGGTACTTTTTAAATATTTTCTTTATCTTTATTGAAATTCTCATTTTGCTTATGCATTGTTCTTCTTATATCGGTAAGCAAATTCATTGCTTTATCAGGTAAATCACTTATCTCCATTTCCTTAAGATCTGTTTCTGGAGTTTTATCTTATTCTTTTGTTTGGAACATATATCTCTATTCTTCACTTTTCCTCACCGTCTCTGTTGGTTTCTGTGCACTAGATAAAAAACTGCCATTCCTATTCTTGATGGAATTGGCTTGTGTAGGAGACTAACTGTACTATTCAGCCTGGCTCTAGCTCTTGGTTTTCTCTTAAACCTTTGTGATTTGGCATACAGTAGTTGAGGGTGTGCCAAGACCTGTTAGTGTTCCAAAGGGGAGAGACTCAGTCAGCAACTATATGCGGGCTGATTGTAAGCAAGATCCTCAGGCAGAAGCTTTTGAAGTATGCAAATAAACCTCTTTCAGGGAAAGACTAGGAGACAGGCATTTCTATTGGCTGCCTTTTTTTTTTTTTTTAAGATTTTATTTATTTATTTGAGAGAGAAAGTGAGAGCACAAGCCAGGCAGCAGCAGAGGGAGAGGGAGAAGCAGGCTCCCCTCTGAGCAGGGAGCCCGATGCAGGGCTCGATCCCAGGACTCTGGAATCATGACCTGAGCTGAAGGCAGACGCTTAACTGACTGAGCCCCCCAGACACCCTTCTATTGGCTTCCTAAGTGCTGAGCCCTAGAGGGATAGCCAGTTAAGAAGTATTTCTTTGTTTGCTACAGTCCTGTGAAACTTGTGAATGCAAGCTCCCCTGGTCTCCATAGCCAGGATATCAAGGGGTGTGTCCCCTGGGTGGAGCTGCAAAAGCTAGGGTGCCAGATATGTATATAAACTCCTTCCAGGAGGATAGTGGTGGTTTGGAGCAGACTATAGGGAGAATGCTAAATTCATGCCTTTTGGCTTCCCAGTTTTCCAGGGAAGATCACAATCTGTTCCTGGATGCGTGTTGTATTAGGCACCTAACCCTCAGGCAGCAGGTATAAAGCATGCAAATAGGCCTCTTTCAGGGAAAGACTGGGAGATTGGCATTTCTCTCTGCTCATTTTGCACTGAGCCCTGAGGGGATAGCTGATTAAGAAGTGTTTCGGTGTTGTTGGTGGTGGTGGTGGTGGTGTTTACTATAATCCTCTGGGAATTCAAACTCAAGAACTCAGGCCCCCCTGGCCACCAGAGCCAAGCAATCAAGGGGTGCATCGTCTGGGTGGCAGCTACAAAACCCGGGCACCAGACAGGTGCACAAGCTCTTTTTCAGGAGACACTGGTGACCTGGAGCAGGGCAGAGAGAGAAAGTGAGGGTGGTAAAGATGGAACCTGCCAGCCGCCTCAGTCTCCAGAAAGAATTGCAGTTGGCCCCTAGATGTGTGTTAAGTTACAAGCCTGACTCTCAGGCTGTAGCTTTTAAGATATGTAAATTGACGTCTTTCAGGGGAAGACTGGGATATAGGCATTTTTTGCTTGCTACCACTTCACTGAGCCCAGGGGACTCACAAGTCCTCACAAGCCCCATAAGAGCTGTTTCTTTGTTTGCCGTAGTGTTGTAGGTCTTGTGGACACAAGTCTCATTGGCTTTGGGGGCTAAGTGTTTTGGGAGCCTGCCCCTCGGGTGGAAGTCTTAAAAGGTAGAGCACTCCATGTTGGACCCAAACCCTTTACTCCTCAGGGAGAAAATGGGAGTTGTGAGTTTTCTCCCAATTGTATGTTGCTATGATGTGGTAGTGTTTATGGTCAGAGTGTGTTTCAGTCTTTCTTACACATTTCAAAGTGGGGCTTTTCTTATTTGCCTGATGTGTAGGAATCATTCAATTAGATTTTTTTTTTCCCAGACGGATTTGTTTTGTGTGTGGCTGTAGATTCGGTGTGTCCATGGGAGGAAGTAAGGTCCTATATTACCATCTTGGACTGAAACCCAGTAAGGCTTATACTTATACCTATGTTTTTAACATAAAATTAATTCCCCCACTACCTGCCTCTAGGTTTGTCAAGATAAGATATTTAAGTGTAAAGCACTTTGAAAAGAGTGGGGCTTTATATAAATATAAGGGAAGGTTGCTTTGGCTTGCCTAAATAAGAGTGAATCCAGAATAGATGAGAAGAGTATGAGTATGGCTCATCTTCTCCTACTTCATGGCAAGACCTATGCAAATCTCCCTCTTGCTTAGGAAGCTGCAAATAAAACCAGTTTAGTCTAAGCATTCTCTCATGGGCCAGGTGCCTTAGAAGTCCCAGTATTTGTTCTCAGGTTCTTTTTGAAAGAAATAGCAAGGTGGCTGGCTTATATTCCAGTTGTTTGAGCTGCCAAATGACTCTTAAAACAAAACAACTTTCTCCAGCAGCACACAGTGAAGTTGCCTTTCTCCTCCCTCCCCATTCTTTCATTTTAATCTCTTATAATGTGTGGTTTCCAGATTCCAAAACTGTAAACAAAACATGTCTGTTCTGTAGTTTCCATTATCCAGTGCAAATTGAAAAAAGAAACCATAATGCTTCTTAATCTTCTTTAAAAATTCCTTTTTACAAATAATTTATTTCCAGATATCAGCATTTCTTACATGATTTGGATGTAGTGAGGTGGAATAGAGACAGAATTCATATCAACCTATTGCAGATAAGGTTTTTCCCCTGAAAAACAGCATAATCAGAGTAGGCAGCTTCCCAGGATTTTTGTGATCACTATTCTGGGGATAATACTCTGCAAATAAACCGTAGGCATTGGGGAAAAAGTGGTTGCTACATCTGGGAGAAAAATATCTCAAAGAAATAAAGGAACACCAAAAGCGTTTCTTCTTCCTCTTTCTTTCTAAGAGATGTATTTTTTTCAAGCATTTAGAAGAAGATCAAATTGAACTGTATTTTTATCATGACTTAAATTGTGCAAACACCTGGGAATTATAACTTGTAAATAGTAAATGGAATTTGACTCTTGTTGAATATGTAGATTTGAATATTTAACATATTTTCCTTGTAAGTTGTATCTTTTACGTGTTCTATAATGTCTCAAGCTAATTTCCCCTGTCTAGTTTCACAAGAACATATTTTCATTTACTAACAACATTTCATAGTACATTAATAACATCAACGCACCCACATTTCCCTGTGTGCCATCTTCAGGGTGATTAGAGATGTAGGGATATTTGTTAAGCCTAGGTAAATATTAAATATCAGTTGAGAGAGAGGGAGAGTAACAGTGGCATTTGCCACCAGCCCTAAGTTCCTTTGAGATGTATATGAATGCATATGATTTGTTCAGTCTATAAAGCAGATGCTGGTTTAGCTGTAGTGCGTATGTTTGTTTTCAAACACAATTTTGGAGCATGGTGGGGGTTGATATGCATGCATGAAAATTCCAGGTATGAGTTTTGGGGATGGCATTAAAGTTTTTTTTAACATTAATTTAAATGACCTCAAAGACATATAAATGATACTAGTTTTGATAGATTTTGGAAAAGTAATTAGAAATAGAGTAAAACATTAAGGAAAATAGTAACTAAGATTTTAATGGAATTTTTCAGACTAAATTATATATATATTTTTTCTAGTTCCTAGTGAAAACAACAGTTCATTTTATTTTTCTTAAGTTTTTATTTAAATTCCAGTTAGTTATGGGGCACCTGGGTGGCTCAGCCGGTTAAGCATCTGCCTTCAGCTCAGATCATGATCTCAGGGTCCTGGGATCAAGCCCCACATTAGGCTCTCTGCTCAGCAGGGAGTCTGCTTCTCCCTCTCACAGTCCCTCTGTGCTCTCTTTCTCTGTCAAATAAATAAATCAAATCTTAAAAAAAATAAAAATTAAAAATTAAAAAAAATAAATTCCAGTTAGTTAACATATAGTGTAATATTAGTTTCAGGCATACAATTTAGTGATTCAGTACTTACATGTAATACCTGGTGCTCATCGTAACAGGTGCACTCCTTAATCCCCATCACCTGTTTCACCCACCCCCCTGCCCACCTCCTGTCTGGTAACCATCTGTTCAGACTAAGTTATATTTTAAATGAAATAAATTGATCATTAATTTTGTCTGGAGTTTTACTTAGTCCCCTAACCAGATATTGATTTTCAATTATTTCTCTCTACTGTTTGTTTTATTGTGTGATATTCTGTACTGCTTTATAAAGAATTGTTTTAAAGTTTAAATATTACAACTTCTTCAACTAGGGTGCTATTTCTTAATATTTTAGCTTAAAAAAAGAAGAAAATGTTATATTCCTTTACCCTATTTTGAGACACGAAAAATACACTGAATGTTTTTTCTTTCTTTATAGAAAAATAAAATTAAGGGTACCTAGATGGCTTAGTCGGTTAAGCATTTGCCTTCGGCTCCAGTCATGATCCTGGGGTCCCGGGATCCACGCCCAGCATGTAGGGCTCCCTGCTCAGCAGGGAGTCTGCTTCTCCCTCTCCCTCTGCCCCTCCTCCTGCTCTCTCTCTCTCAAATAAATAAATAATTTTTTTTTAAGTAGAAAGAGGGGTGTCTGGGTGGCTCAGTTGGATAAACATCTGCCTTTGGCTCAGGTCATGATCCCAGCGTCCTGGGATAGGAGCCTGTTGGGTTCCCTGCTTAGCGGGGAGCCTGCTTCTCCTTCTCCCTCTCTGTTCTCTCTCTCTCTCTCTGTCAAATAGATGAATAAATAGATAAATAAATAGATAAATAAAATCTTGGGAAAAAAGTAAAAAAGAAATTCAAAAGGCAAAGATATCTTATAAAAGTATATTTTACCCTCTATGTTTTTGCTACTGTGGTGAATTCTTAATCTCAGGAAACAAACTGAGAGTTGCTGGAGTGGTGGGGGGTAGGAGGGATGGGGTGGCTAGGTGATAGACATTGGGGAGGGTATGTGCTATGGTGAGCACTGTGAATTGTGTAAGACTGTTGAATCACAGACCTGTACCGCTGAAACAAATAATACATTACATGTTAAAAAAAAATAAAGAAATAAAGAAGATAGTAGGAAGGGAAAACTGAAGGGGGGGAAATCGGAGGGGGAGACGAACCATGAGAGACGATGGACTCTGAGAAACAAACCAAGGGTTCTAGAGGGGAGGGGGTGGGGGGATGGGTTAGCCTGGTGATGGGTATTAAAGAGGGCATGTACTGAATGGAGCACTGGATGTTATATGCAAACAATGAATCATGGAACACTACATAAAAAACGATGTAATGTATGGTGATCAACAACATAATAAAATAAAATTAAAAAAAAGAATGTATGAAATAATGAAAAAACAAATCGGAAACCCTTAATACTGAATGCTAGCATCTTTTGTGTTTTTTTCTTTCAGCTCTCAGGAGAAGTGATTTTGCAAATTGCCAATGAACCAGTTCTGCCCTTCAATGCTCTCGATGTAGCTTTAGAAGTTCAAAACAGTCTTAAAGGTAAAGGTAATTTTTCTTTGAATTATAGTAATTTCAGCAAATGAAAGATGGCTCAACTAATTTTTAACAAGCAATGGATAAAATCATATGCTATCTCATTAGCTATGGCAATACAATGACTCCCTTCCTGGAGAGGAATATCATGAGAGGGGCTTAGAAGAAATTTGACTGCCACGTCAACAGGAACGAAGTGTATTTATATGTGAGCACAAAACGAAATATCAGATTATAAAGGATGTTTCTCCTACTTCCCTTTATCAGAGAGATTTATAATTTCAAACTTCTGTTATCATTTATAGGTTCCACATGGAAAAATATAGTTCAGGTATTTTTCCAAAAAAATAAATAAGGAAGTAGGTAAGTAAGTTTGTAGCTAACATTCAGTCAGTTCAAGCAAGACTGACCCAGAAGTCCTTCACGTTTAAATACATCTCTTTCTGTAGAATTCTAATACCACCCTAATAGTTACCTTCATTTCCCTTTTATCTACATACAAAGCTTTAAACTAAACTTATAATTTGTCTTCATTAACCAAATACAAAGGGCAGTATTGTAATTAAAGAATGTACCCTCCTCCTCTTTGAGTCACACATCTTAGTGTCAGATTTTTAATATGTGATTTGTAGACATTACTTCTCAATACAAAAGTCAATATTTTAACTACAGTACAGTAATCCTTAGAAAGTCGTTATTCTTTTTGGGGGGGGGTGAATTATTCTTAGCCAAATATTTCCAGTATCTGAAAGTTTAATTTTTTTTTTTTCAATCTTGACTATCAGCATTGCTTCTTAACCTGGAGAATACTATAACACAATTTTCCCCCCTCGATGATTCTTATTATATTGGCTGTAAAACCATAACCCTGAAAGCAGTTGAGCTGTCTAGGGTTATTTGTTCCCATATGAAGTGGCCTCAGATAGCTCTGTTTTTGGTATATTGAAGTTGGTCTCTATACAGTTTTTCACTTTTGTCAAGCTTCCATCTTAGACTTGCTCGATGCAGGGTTTCCACAAACCTTCAATTTGTAAAAAATGTAGTTTCTGTGAAACTCGGTAAAGCAAAGTGCAATGAAATGAGGTATGCCTGTATTTTTGGGCAGCATTAGAGCTCAGAAGAAATATATATATATTTTAATGAGATAATTCAACACAATTATTCAGCCTTCAGCTGGGGATTCAGATACAGCACAGAATAGGATTTAATCAGGCTAGAGCTCTAATGGGAGAGGGACAATGAACTAGATAAAATAAAACTGAGAGTATGTGCGAAGGAGCACCCATGGGGGTGGACCAAAGTATCTAAACTGGGCATGGAATAAAGTGAGAAAATGAAGGCAATGAAGGGAAAAAGGAAGGAAGGAAGATTGACAGATGCTACTTCTTGGTGCGATCAAAGAATTTGGAGTGAGTGAGCTAAAAAGACTCCTCTGCTCGTGGCCAGCAAATGGGATTGTTAAAAATGTCATCGTACAAAGAGTGGAGACATAGGTAATGACAGTGTTCAGGCAAGGACGTGACCATGAAAGTGGGATAGGAGGAAAAGAGGCTAACGGAAAGAGAGTCTAGAATATGTGGATATGGAAATTGCCAGAACTAAGACAGGAGTAATTCTTGTAGGAAGGAGTGACAGAACCAGGAGCTAAAATCTTCAAAGAATGCGCAGTAACGTAGAGGCCCCTCCTAGTGTTTGCTTAGGGCGAGTGCTACAAAGTGCGTGAGAGAAGGAACCGCGGGCGGCCAGGGGTTGCTTTGGAAGCAGTATCGTTAGGGGAGAGTCAGGTTTTAGTTAAAGGAAGAAGGTACAGAAAATATACTGAAAATAGGCCAGGTTAATAATTCTTTCTTTAATAGTTATATCTAAAGGTGTGTCAGTACAAGGGGGGAAAAAAACTACAGTCATTCTACAAAGATTTCCACTACGGGCTGATGCTACTAAGGCTAGATGCACCGCTCCCTAAAAATCACGTTTCTCAGTTGGATGAGCGAGGAGCATTTTGGCTTCTTGCTGTTATATTGGACTGCTTCTGCTCTAGGTAAAGAACTTTTTCTTTGGTTGTTGGTTTTGTCTGAGCTTTGTTTCTTTTGATGTGAATCTCCTTGGGTCTCCCTCTACTTTCACTCAGAAAGATGTGAACCGACTTAAGATGTACCCATACCTAGAAGCACAAAACAAAGCAAAACAAAATGTAATAAAAACATTGACATATAAGCAAAAAATTTTCTTTTTACTATGACCTGAGTATAAATATTTGTTCAAAGTAATATGATTTGTCACCTTTAAGCTATACATTTTCGTGTTTTAGTCATCATGATTCGAAGTTATTTGCTCTGTATCAAAGTGAAGATCATTCAAATGTCTGCTAAATTGTAGGCAATTTGATGGACCTGGTCTATTTTGCCTACTCTGGTAATAACCTTATTACTAAAATAAAATAATATGCTAATGTGTGAATAATGGACACCACTTATAACAACTAAATAAATACTTCAGTTTCAATTTTAGCTACCATGTGAGATGATTTCCTTAGCTAAACAGAGTTCCTATACCATGTTAAATGAAACATCTAATTTTACTGCTTAATACAAGCTTTAATTGTTGATATGTTTTCTTATTTTGTTATGACAGCTAGTGGTGATTAGTCTTAAGTTCTCATTCACAGCTTTAAAAAAAAAAAGTGACCTTCAAGGCTGGACTATAAAATACTGTTTCTCCCTACTGCAAAGAGTTTACGTATGAAGGTCTCTGAAACCCAATTGCATTTTCAACGGTGTAATTTTTACCCCTTGACAACCGGCCATCTTGTTTATTTATTACTCTAGTTTACAGTAGCAGCAGACCATTCTCTACCGTTCTCACAACCACCAGAAAGAAGGATAATCTACCAGTGAATAATTTGTTTGAGTTGATTTATTGGATAGTCTTAAAAGCTCATTTTGACTGAGTGACCTTGGCTCTTAATATTTGGTCAATGCCAAACACATAATAGTTAGAGAATGAATATTTATATGTGGTACATGGAGATATAGTGTAAATAGTGACTGATAAGATAATGGATATGCTTCAGGGGTCCTTGTGGCAAATAAAAGTAAGTCCAAAAAATGCACACGCAAGGCACTGGTCCTAGTGTTCGGGTGGCAGAGGCAGGTGCCAAGAATAAACCAAGTACCACCACACCCTTGAACCTGGAAGCTGACTAAGGAGTGAGCATTTAATAACCTTTCTAAATTTACTCTTTCTCACTTTATCCACTTTTTAGTGTTTAAATCAGCACTTCAAAATAGCTAATGGACTATGTGTGTCTGATGCTTTCTGTTTAATATCTGCTATTTTTCTTTGTTGGAATTCTGTTATTTACCGTTATTGTAAAACCTACAAATGACCAAATAGAGTAAAAGTCACTTTCATTTGATCTGGCTACGTACACATTTATTTAGTGCAAGCCAGACTCAGCAGGAAACAGTTTCGAACTGTGTGGCTTGTTGCCACCTCCTGATTGTCTCACTAAATGTAAAATGGTTGTTGGCAGAATTTCCTCCTGTTGTTTGAAAAACCGACAATGGTGACTTTATCTGACTTTTTTTTCTTTTCTTACTAGCTCTGATAATTCATTAGCATCAATCACTTCATTGTAGAAGGAAAGACAGTATTTCAAGGTGATGATGTGACCAAGCCAAGTACACTGTGTTCCTCTAGATCTGTAGTTTCGTATTTTCAATATGTGTCACTTCAGTTCTTTTCCACAACCACAAGTGATTAAGACCCATCTGATGTCTTTTTTTTCTTCCTGAGTAATTTATTATGAATGTCCCAAATGGAAACATTAAATATGTGCTTTATAAATTGCATGATTTTAGTCCTCAGCCCATCTATCTCCAATCTTGATTTTAATTACCACCAATTCCAACTTTGGACTGCCCTAGAGATAGTAAAGGGTGGGGCCACTAGGTACCTGGCTCTGTGCCCTCCCTAAAAAATCCAAATCCATCCATCTAAATTCCAAACAATTCCAAGAAAAGATTTTGTTCCCATGGAAATTCCGAATCATGTTAGATTTCTAGTGGTTTGACCCAACCTGGCATTTCTGGAACTTACCATTTTGTGTGAACAGGACTTAAAAACATTCTGTCAGAAGTAGCTTACCTTGCTTGCTCAAATTGAGAGAAATTCAATTAGGGATTGGCCATCCATTGGGTACAAATTCCTAAAAATGTGTTAGTATCAATCCCCAGTGTATTTTTGTATGGACTCTGACTACATAACTATATTAGAGATTGTATTTCATTAATTGATATTTCACATCTAGTTCAAACAAGGAGTTGAGACAGCTGGGTCTGCAAGAAAATCTGGTTGTCTCTATAGTATCAGAGTTTGTCTCCTGAAACTAGTTTTTCTTTCCTCCCACTTCTTTTTGAACTCATATTTTTATTGAATAATGTCCCTTAATTATTATCCAAAGCATGTTGTCCCTTTTGTATTCCTTAGAATTATACTTTCTTTTCTTTTATGTCCTGTGTCACAATTTGTTGCTGTTCCTACAGCTTCCCTTTGTCATCATTTCCTTCATTATTCTGAGTACTTCATTCAAATTTGTTTAAAGTTTTCTTTTCAGTACCTACGTTTTATATGTGTCACTACATTGATTGAAATATGGTAATAACTTCTTACCATTTTCCTACTTTCCCATCATAGTAATGGTCTATTATATTGTGAATTTTTTTCCTTAAGTGCATTTTTAGGATAAAGCCCCCTGCCCATGACAGGAAAGTACTGCAATCCATTTTTCTGTGAATATTGCCTCTCTGGCAACAATTTTTAAGTTTTTTAAAGATAATTTTAATCTTGGCTCATAATAGAGCATAAAGTATCCTTGCCCTCATACTGATTAATTTTATTCAATCTTTTTTTTTTTATTTTCTTGGCTTGACCAAAACATAATTAAACTCACACATGTTATTAAATATACAACTCCAACTTTCTGCCTCAGGAGGAGACTGGTAAAAAAATAAACCACACATGAATGTAATTCACTCAAGGAAGTTTTGCTCATTCTTCCAAAGCAGCCAATAACCAGATCAGTTTTTGCACCAGGCAGACAAACACTGTTGGGAGAATGCATTCCATGCAATATGTTCAAAATCTTGCTGGATTTTCATCCGTGTTGGCTATCTGGATCATTGGGCAATATTTAGAACATAAGAAAATTTTCAGAATGCCTTGCCTGTTTTTTAAAAAGTGGCCAACCTGATTCTTCTAAGCATGTCACTTTGGCATCTTTGCAAGAAGGATTTCTACTATATTCAGTTTAGACATAGTTATCCACTGTCTTCTGTCATATTGTACTTTTAAATAGTATCCTTTTATCACAAGGATAAAAGGATAAAATCAGTGTTAGACTATTTATCAGCAGTGCACTAGCTCGCACACTTCTTTCTCTACCTGCGTTTTTGTTTGTTTAACTTCTTTAAATAACCAGCTGAGATGATTCATTGTGATCATACTAAAGAAGCCAGCATGAAGGATAGAAAATGTAGGATAATAAAGGACTGTTGTTTCCCCTGGATGGAATCATACTGGCAATTTCTTCTTTTCTCTTTAGCGATGCCACAAGATATTTTTTAAATGACATTAAGTAACATACATTTTTCCCCCAAAATAATCTTCTGTTCTGCTCTTAACCACTGTGTTATGTGGAACATAAATCATACTTTCCCTTGTCACTATAAATCAATGAAGTCTAAGCTATGATTGTGCAGTTGTTAGCACCTTGAAAACTGTGATAAGCTCATCCACAGAAGAATAGGTTCTGTGAAATACTATTAAAATAAAAGGCTATGTTTGTTTGATGTGGTTTTAGAGTATAACCAGTACATTTCATTCTTAATTTAAGATGAAATTGAGTGAGTCTTTAAAAATATAACCACAAAATAGAACGAAAAGACAGAAAAGTGGAAATAAACTGAAATTTTAAACTTTTTGGAGTATAAAACTCTGAAGAAAGACCACAATAGTAAGTAGTAAAATCATTCTTTAAAATCAGACAGTTATGTATTTGTCTAGGAAGTTGTAGAACAGACTTAAACACATGGATTTATGCCAAGATGAAACTCATCAAGATATGAAGTGCCTCAGGAGAAGAGGTAGTTTGGGCAGGTCCCAGGTCCTGGCAGGTAGAACAGAACATACAGATTCAGTGGGGGCAGACAGCACTGTGGTTACTAGTCTTACCCAGATGTCTTAGAGACCTGATGGATAGGACATGTCTGAAGCGCCTTTGAGTTTCTGATCTACTATTGGAAGTTGTTTTAGGATCCTATATCAATGGTCCTCAAGAGGAACAAGTTTTCTGAGGACACTGTGGCACTTTTGGGGTCACTCCACAAAGCCCCAGGTAATGTGCTAAGTGTCTTATATCCATTGTGACATTTAACCTTATTCTAACCACATGAGCTGAACTGGATATTGTTAAGAGCAATTTAGAGATTAAGAAACTGTGAGTGAGGTGGGGGAGGGTGTGTTTATATCTTATTCAGGTGTATATATTTAAGCAGGAGGTTTAGGGCTTGAATACAGATAACTCTGTCAGATTCCAAAGCCCTTGCCCTTTCCACTACACCACACTGCCTCCCAAATGACTTGAAGGGGAGAATGCTGCAATGTGATGATTGGCTAGAAGGCAGGAGTAGGGACAGGTTTCCTTCATTATGTTTTAGAGCCTCTCCTGAACTGGCCTCCATAAATCTCAACACTATCTCACTATCCACTGGCTCATAATTCCTCCTTCCTTCTCTCTTTCTCCCTCCCTCCTCTCTTTTTCAGTTAATATTACTACTACTTATAATATCCAGCTCTGTTCTTTGTATAACAAGATGGAAAAATGGAAGGGTTGAAGTTAGAGGTAGATTCATCCTCTAGAAAGCTGAGGACTGAGGGAATAGGAAGGGATTAATTAGTAGCAATTAATATTGTTGTTTACAGATGGAACATCCTCAACTGCTTTAATGTAGAAAGAGGCCCAGGACTTCCAAGAGGTCCATTTTAGATGACCCTCATTTCTGGGCAATTCCATGATCTGTCTTTCAAGTTTCACTTCTCTGGATTTACTTAGGGTATTTTTATACACAATAAACTCTTCAGTCATTCTCCTGAGCATTTATTTTATTTGATCCTTATTT
The DNA here is from genome assembly GCF_011800145.1 of Mirounga leonina. Lineage (NCBI taxonomy): Eukaryota > Metazoa > Chordata > Mammalia > Carnivora > Phocidae > Mirounga > Mirounga leonina. The sequence continues at coordinate 67,033,130 of NW_023270268.1, forward strand.
ATTCTCCATTTGTGTATTATTTCTAGCTAGATTAGGAATTTATTAAGGTTAAACATTTAATCTTATGTCTTTGCCTCTCTCCTAGTACTTGTGGAACACCACACAAAATAGGACTCAGAAAGTTACTTACTGAGAATACGTTTGTATTTTACTTTGAGACAAAGGGAAAAATGCATTGTTTCTGTTTGAAATTTAGAAGTCCATTTCAATTGTCTCTTGAATAGTAAGATAATTTTACTAGGCAGTCTCAATTATTTTATATTATACTAAGGTTGATTTTCAATATTTATCACATATCAATATGTTCTGATATGCTATAAAAACTTATTAATGATTGGCTTTTCACCAGAAGCGAAGATGTAAAAGGATCATTTTTGAAGGCTGGTGGTTTAATTCCTTAACTTTTATATTATCCCTTTCCTTGTTCTTCAGAAGTTTGAGATTCAGTCCATGGAAAGAAAAAATGGCTCCAGATTCATAGTCACCACAAAATAAAATTGGGAATCTTTATTACAGTGTATACAGGGAAGAGTGTAGTACAGTTATGGAGAAGTAGGGGCACAGATTTGAGGAAGTGAAAAGTAGCATCTCTGAGAAAAAATCATTAGTTACGGTATTTTTTGCAGGTCTTTGAAAAATGAGTTGGTAGTAATTTATATTGTGTATACTTTGTGTACTCTGATAATAGTAACTTCCATTTACATAGTGATTTATATGCTTAGAGAGTGAAACGACCATTTTCTGTGTTTTCCCCAGGGAAGCTGAAGGACAGTAATATTAAGTAATCTATTCAAAACTACATTGGTAGTAATTAAGTAGATGGAGCTCTTACATGTTTTTTGATACCAAGACCTTGGTCTTTAGACTCTATGTGCATATAACTTCAAGATAATTGTATTAACTCTCACGGAGAGAAATCTCTAACTCTCCGTTCATTTTCTTTGGTCAAATGGACTTACTGCTTATTAAACCTGAACTGCTAAGAGGCTCAATTAGTCCTCTGTTCTCTGACATTCACTGTGACTTAAATGAAGTTTTATATATTCTTAGTTTTATGGATTATTGGCAGGACATATTTTAATTCAATTTAGTTGAATTTAACTTCTCATTACCCTAAAATAGCTTCTTTTCTTATCTTTTCCTTTGCAACTATTATTGATTTTTATCAAAATTAGTTGGTTCTCATTATATGCCAAACATTTCCCTAAGTGACTTTGTAGGCATTATTTAGTATGATATCTCAAAACATTATCTTATAATTCAAAATTCACTCAACAAAATTTTTAATAAATGACAACCATATCTCAGATATTGTGCTAACATCTAGAGATACAAAGAGATAGAACATATTTGCTGACCTTGTGGGGTTCTTTTCAGTCAAGGAAAGGAGATAGACAAGGCAGATAAGGATAAAAATATTACAGATGCTATGATGCTATGATCAAAATAGATAATTCAGTGATATGCCAGGCATAGTGTTAGTCTGAGGAAATGGCAGTGAACAAAACAGACAATGATCTTCCTTCACAGAGGTGACATTCTAACAGGGATTCTAAGATCATGGGGAAAAAATCATTTAAGGTCACAACTTACATAGAGTCAATGATGTTACTTTATGGGTCTTATTTAAATGGACAAACAAGCTCGGATTGGCATTAAAATGGTTATTAAGGAATCTTTGGAACATCAGTTATGTATACAAATGATTGAGTGAACATTGAAAGTAAAGCTACTTTTCAATTTGTAACCTTATACCCTGGAAGTAATATATAGGGTATTGTGTAGATGGCAGGTGTTCACTATCAGGGTTCTTTCTGGAACAAGACAGTTCTTAAAGATGTCAGTTCTCTACATCCTTACCACCATGAAATATAAATTCATTTAAAGCTAAATAAGGTAGAATGGTACAATTTGTCTCACTTGATTTGGTGGTAATGTCTTCAATTCTGTAGTGTATGTTAGATCAGAACAGATTTTTCTTTCTTAAATGGAAGACTCTCAAGGATGTCAAACTTGCTTTTTCTGTTGTACAGTCTTTCTATTCCAGTACAATTTAAATGTGCCTTTTTTTTTTTTTTGGTCTTATTCTTTCCTTGTACAAAGGTATTTCCTGTAAGTTCCCCATATATTAACTTCAGTGAACCATCATAATTTAAAATAAGCCATAACTTCATAAAATGGCATTATCATTATAATTGTTATTTAGGTTGTTAACTTTCTCAATGAGCAAAAATTTCTCCTCTTGCAACCTCAAGTTTTGTTGTGATATCAAACAAGATAATTAATGAATGTAGAATGTACTTTGAAAACATCAAAATGCCAAAACCTGTGAACTCCTACAATTGATTTTATTCATATTGTTAATTCAGTGATCAGAAAGCATGTAAGTGGCTATCTCTTTATAGCTCTCTTGAAAACCACTTACCTCTACATAGTTTTCTTTTATTGTTGGATTTTTTTCTAAAAATACTTTATTGAATCTCCTTTGTTTATTTAGTAAACAATTATTGAGTGTCAGAATTGTGCTGGCCTCTAAAGACATTGACATGTGAAATAGCCCCCATTAGATGAAGGGGAAAGACAATAAAGATCACTATGTTAGAGGTTGGTAATTCTATGAAGATGTATTTTATACATCAGCTATAATTCTAACCCAGATTTTCTTTCCTTAGCACATCACTTCTCTACAGTGCTTCTTAAACTTTAAAATGTGTGTAATAATCTGGGTAGCATGGAGATTCCTGGGCTCTACCCCTAGAGAGATTCAGCAGGCCGGGGAATCTGCATTTTCACAAAGGCGAGGTGTTTGGGGATCTGGTAACCCTTGAACTTCACTTGGAAAGAGTCCCTTTGTGATCTTTCCCTTTTTCCTGACACTTCACCAAGCAAAGGTCCCCTTTGGCTTCCTCATCTCTCCATCTGCTTATATCAATGCCATGCTTTCAGGACAGCCAGTTTAGATCTATCAGGCCCATGGTCATTTCATCACCTTGACTTGACATAATTCTCTGTATTGAGTTTCTGACCTTGCTGGAGTCATTTGTACCTAGTGTCCTGAGAACGACACCACTAACTGTTCCCTCACCCAGAGACTGACTCAAATGACGGGGAATATCGGGAAGATGATGAGGGAATGCCCCTCTCATGGTATAAAAAAAGAATGCTTTTTAAACAAGGTGTTAAGTCACATCAGCTAGTAACTGCCTACCTGTAGGGAAATACTTTTGTTAACACTTTATAAAGTATTCATTTAGCCCTCATAAAAAAATCTATGAAGGAGATGCTATTATTTTATTCATTTTATAGATTAGGATTCTGAGGTTCCATAACTTGTCCAACATCACACAACCAATAAGTGGTATAGCAGGGATTTGAACTCAGGTGGTCTGGCTCCAGGGTCTGGTGGCCATAATCACTATACTAATGCTGCCTTACTCTTAGTCAAAGGAATGTCCTATGTTTGCTACCACCATTCATATCAAAATGACTTCCAGTAAGTTACACAAACAAATAGGAACAAAGCATAACAAACAAAAATTATCCCCAAAGCAAAACCAAGCAATGCAAACATTACATAGGATAGTTTTCAGTGTATTTTCAAATCAAAGATGTATTTCAGCTTCAAATTACAGGAAATTGTTAGTAAAGCAAAAGAGCCCATCACAACAGAGTAACGTATCTCATCCTCTCAGAAGATAATTTCTTTTACAATCTTTTTTCCCATAGAAATACAGGATACTCCATGAAGAGCATGAATTTTTGAGTCAGAAATCAGGCTTCTGATTTTGGCCTGTCATTTATTTGCTTGATGACCTAGGACAATTTGCTTGCCTTAATTAATTCTCAGATGCTATGAAATAGACATGACAATACAAGCTTTGGTGAATATTAAACAAGATAAATATGTAAAGCGCTCAATACAGTGCCTGGAACATAGCAGTCTCTCAATCAGTACTTATTTCCTAGTATTAGTAGTAGTAGTAGTAGTAGTAGTGGTAACAATAAATTTAATACTCTAAGCAGAATATAATGTTCAGACAAAATATTTTTGGTGGATTTAATACATTATAAAAGTTTAACTGATGTTCCTTTTTGACATCATGATTGCAGAATGCTTATTTTGCTCCTTTAAGGATGTCTCTTCTGAGATGGACTCATTTATATTCACCAGGTGATCAACCCAACACTCAACTGCTAGCCCTGGCCTCACGCTTGCGGGAGAGTGCTGAACTCTTCCAGTCAGATGAGATGCGTCCTGCGAATGATCCGAAGGAGAGAATTCCCCTCCGTGTCCGAATGCTGAATGACATTCTCCAAGACATGGAGAAAAACTTCCTGGTACAGCAAGTGCCACCGGGTTTTTATAGGTAGGATATGTGTCTTAACCTTTATTTGTTTTTGCCCCTCAATTAAATTTATATGTTTAACTTTCAGAATTTGTACCTTCTGTGAACATGACACTATTTTTTAAAATTTATTTAATTAATTTTTTTATTATGTTATGTTAATCACCATACATTACATCATTAGTTTTTGATGTAGTGTTCCATGATTCATTGTTTGCATATAACACCCAGTGCTCCATTCAGTACGTGCCCTCTTTAATACCCATCACCAGGCTAACTCATCCCCCACCCGCCTCCCCTCTAGAACCCTCAGTTTGTTTCTCAGAGTCCATAGTCTCTCATGGTTTGTCTCCCCCTCTGATTTCCCCCCCTTCATTCTTCCCCTCCTGCTATCTTCTTCTTCTTTTTTTTTTTTTTAACATATAATGTCTTACTTGTTTCAGCGGTACAGGTCCGTGATTCAACAGTCTTACACAATTCACAGCACTCACCATAGCACATACCCTCCCCAATATCTATTACCCAGCCACCCCATCCCTCCCACCCCCCACCACTCCAGCAACCCTCAGTTTGTTTCCTGAGATTAAGAATTCCTCATATCAGTGAGGTCATATGATACATGTCTTTCTCTGATTGACTTATTTTGCTCAGAATAATACCCTCCAGTTCCACCCACATTGTTGCAAATGGCAAGGTTTCATTCCTTTGATGGCTGCATAACATTCCATTGTATATATATACCACATCTTCTTTATCCATTCATCTGTCAATGGACATCTTGGCTCTTTCCACAGTTTAGATAGAACTCATACAGGAATTCAGTAAAGTGGCAGGATACAAAATCAATGCACAGAAATCAGTGGCATTCCTATACACCAACAACAAGACAGAAGAAAGAGAAATTAAGGAGTCAATCCCATTTACAGTTGCACCCAAAACCATAAGATACCTAGGAATAAATCTAACCAAAGAGGCAAAGAAAACTATAAAATACTCATGAAAGAAATCGAGGAAGACACAAAGAAATGGAAAAACGTTCCATGCTCATGGATTGGAAGACCAAATATTGTGAAGATGTCAATGCTACCTAGACCAATCTACACATTTAATGCAATCCCTATCAAAATACCATCCACTTTTTTCAAAGAAATGGAACAAATAATCCTAAAATTTGTATGGAACCAGAAAAGACCCCGAATAGCCAGAGGAATGTTGAAAAAGAAAAGCAAAGCCGGTGGCATCATTATTCCGGACTTCAAGCTCTATTACAAAGCTGTAATCATCAAGACAGTATGGTACTGATATAAAAATGGACACATAGATCAGTGGAACAGAATAGAGAGGCCAGAAATGGACCCTCAACTCTATGGTCAACTAAACTTCAACAAAGCAGGGAAGAATGTCCAATGGAAAAAAGACAGTCTCTTCAACAAATGGTGTTGGGAAAATTGGACAGCCACATGCAGAAAAATGAAACTGGACCATTTCCTTATACCACACACAAAAATAGACTCAAAATGGATGAAAGACCTAAGTGTGAGAGAGGAGTCCATCAAAATTCCAGAGGAGAACACAGGCAGCAACCTCTTTGACCTCAGGTGCTGCAACTTCTTCCTAGAAACAAAGACAAGGGAAGCAAGGGCAAAAATGAACTGTTGGGACTTCATCAAGATAAAAAGCTTTTGCACAGCAAAAGAAATAGTTGACACTATTTTTTAATGCAGTTATTACGTGTAGTTATATGAGTAATTATTATATGTACAATTTGAGGACCATTCTCCTACCCAAAGGAAATTTCAACTGCATGAGTATAGAATAAAAGAAAATGGCTTAGCGGTTTCATACAGAAAATGACTAAAAATTTTTTTTGACATTAAGCTCAGTGAGTCAGACATGATATGGCTACGGTTAAACCAAATGGAATTATAGGTTGTATTGGGAAAAATACGCTTTCTTGAATGAAGCAGGAGATAAGCTTATACTATTCTTCCTAGTAAGACCACGATTAGAGTATTGCGTTTAGTTCTAGAAGCTCCCTGTCAAGAGAGAGCTAAATAAGTTTACTATTCAGAGGAGAGTGGGATTTAGATGGATCTGGAAACAACCAGATTAGAGATATTAGTTGGAGGGTCACAACAGAGTGATTTCTAGAAACATTTTAGCAATTTAATAGATACTTTAATAAACCCATTTTTCGATATGGAAGGGGGATTCAATTTTGGCTTTTAGAGGATGAGAGAGGAACAACATGGTTTTTATTTTATGGTTCCTAACATAGTAGAAATTAAACAGAGAGGGAAAATGGAGTTTGAAAGATTATAACTTATTTTATATATTCTTATTTAAGTTTTTGATTTTTCTACAAGACACAAAATATAAATACACATGCCTTTCTGTGTAATAGATGCATATGTAATGTGTGTATGTGTATAACAGCTTAACATATGTGTGTGTATTTATGTCTCGTGTGTGTATATATGCATGTGAGTATGTGAGAAAAGGCAGGAGGCAAAGAGGTATTGGACAAATAGTGAAACAGGAAAACTATTTGGCCTGAAGCTCTCATTCATAAAGGACATCAAATTTATACTTTTGCACTACATCACTTTACATGTGTGTGTTTGTGCATGTATATATAACATATAACATTAAAAATACCCTGGACTAGACATACTGTGCGTGACTGAAGGACACAACTAGGACTAAAGAATCGAAGCATAGGAATACACATCTCAATTACATCTAAGAAAGAAGTTTCTGACAAATAGTGTTCTTAGAAGATGAAATGTGATGCTTTTATAGGGTAGTGAACTCGCCAGTGATAGTAAGTTCACTACCACTGCATGCATTAAAGCACAGCCTAAGTAGCTCTAAGTATTTTGACTGTATGAGGTTTAAGGTGGCCTTTAGTACCAACATTCTATGATCTGACAAAACACTTGATCTCTCTGCATCTTAGCTTCTACAGTCATAAAATGAGATGGTAGAATGAGACCTGTTTAAAATAAAAAATCTTTCCTAGTTTTGATATTTGGTGATTTTCCTTTGTGATTTTAAACTCAAAATTCTCATTTAAAATCCTTATATTGGGTCACCTGGGTGGCTCAGATGGTTAAGTATCTGCCTTTGGCTCAGGTCATGATCCCATGGTCCTGGGATCAAGCCCCGCATTGGGCTCCCTGCTCTTCAGGAAGCCTGCTTCTCCCTCTCCTGCTCCCCCTGCTTGTGTTCTCTCTCTGGCTGTCTCTCTCTCTGTCAAATAAATAAAATCTTTAAAAAAAAATAAAATAAAATCCTTATATCATTTCTTCTAACACTTTGACTCTGCAGTATAAGACTTTGGAAAATGTTAACTTATTACAATAGATACCTTTAAGATATTCTTGTAAGCACCAGAGACATAGAAGTTGCTTCCAGTTAATAACACCTACTCTGATGTGGTTATATTCCAGAGGTGGGGATGGAGAAATAGAACGAACAAGGTAACTAAGTAAAATATAGTGTATGGTAGGTATAATACCGGCTAAAGAAACAATTAAGCCACATTCTTAAATTCAGCATTACTAAAAAGTCATAATCAGAATAGGTAAATTATATTTTAGAATATAAAAATTTCCCTCACTTTTAATTTATGAAAAATTCAGAAATTAATAAAAATCATACACTAAGAATATAGTTGTATATATCATGATATAATAAACACTTTTACCATTTGCCTTCCTTGGCACTTGCACTAGTTATAGAAGGCCCCTATGGTCTGAGGTATATGTCCAGAGAACTTTGCATTACAACTTCAATAATATTTATTTATCATACATTTTGAGTGGAAAGGGAAATATTGATCTTGTCTTGAGTTAACAATGGTTAAGAAAGTGATTCTTTTTCCTGTTAGTGATATGATTATGGTATAACTTGTATCCCAGTCCCAGTGTGCAAGCTTCAAAATGTTGATTATGATAATGTTCTAACTCATAACAAACTTCCGAATTGAAAGCTTATGGTTCAATATTTTGACATTATTTTAAAGTATTGCTACAGTTATTGAAGAAATACATGTATGCCATTATTCTCTTTGGCCCTATTAATTTATATATATGCCAATGGCAAATAGATTTAAATAGATAGATGCAAATAGATAGCCTCATTTTGTTTTATCTGACTGACATTTATCCCAAGATTGTCATTAATTTTTACTTCATTTCTGAAATATGTAACAAATCATCCTATTTCATGTTTTCTCTTAGTAGAGAATTCGTATTTCTAAATATTCTTGAAGCAAAAATTTCAAAATTACAGTAGAATTTCTACTCTCAATCCTTGTAAGCTCTTCCTTTATGGGGGAGGAAATGTTCAAAGTACAAAAATGGGTGTGACAAGATCATATGCAGTTTAAGAAAATGGAAAAATTGATTATAATGATAACCATATGGAGTAAAGATAAAATTGTTAATTACATCATATAAAAGAACATTTGGTGAACAAGATTCATTTTTTCTAACATTAAATAACCTTTAGAGATGTTATTCATGTAAGAATCTCACTGTTCAACCTGATGGTGTTATGACAATTCTCATCAAATATACAAGGAGGAAGTCAAAAGTAATTTGCTTTTCAAGAAAGTTGTTGACAGAAGTTCATTGTATAAACCTAAATATTTCATTTAGAATTTGGGTTGTGTCCCAAAGGATACTGCCTCAACCAAAGTGTCGCTAAACACTGAAACATTATTTTTGGAATATGTGAAGAAATTTTCTCCATAATTCAGCATCAGAAGATTCAAAGATTTTGAAATCCTATGATGTTGCATGTAAAATGTGTTGTCTTTCTCATAAATAAACCCTCATCGAACATTGCTTTGTGTAAGCATATTGACAGAAACTGGCAATATAAGATCCCTACGTTTAGGAAGTTTAAAACGTAAACTATATAAATCAAAAATAAAAAATTTGAAGAATACTTATGCAAATTTCCTAATGAATACTACAGGCAAGAAGTGTTGTTGGGTTTCAGTGAAGAGAGAAGTTATTATCTTGTGATGGTCCAGAATGACTCTTTAGGGGAAGGGGGAAATTTATTTGGGCTTAAGGGAATGGTAGGATGTCCATTAAATTATGGAGTGCTATAGACTGAATATTTTTCTTCCCCCCAAATGTATATGTTGAAGCGTGATCCTCAGTGGGATGATATTCAGTGGTGGGACCTTTGGGAGGCTCTACCCTCCCTCATGAGCGGGATTAGTGCCCTTGTAAAAGAGACTGCAGAGACCCCCCCCCTTGCCATTTCCTGCCTTGTGAAGACAAGATGTCTGTGGACCAGGAAACGGACCCTCACCAGATGCCAAATCTGTCAGGACTGTGATCTTACACCTTTCATCCTCCAGAACTGTGAAAAATAAATTTGGGTTGTTTATAAGCCACCTAGTCTGTAATATTCTGTCATAGTAGCCCAAACTGACTAAGAAAGGAAGCACTTCCAGGAGAGGATGGTGTGAAGCAAAGCACAAAAGAGAGATTGTACATCGTGTACTGCAGAGTAGAGAACAAGAAGTGGAATAGTTTGAATGGCTATTAGGATCATAATTATGGAGAGGTATGAAGGAATCAAATTGTGGAGTACTTTAAATTCTCTGTTGAGAGGTTTGAACTTCATTTTTTTACACAAAGGAAGCCATGAAGAAATCTTCATCGTTAGGAAGATTTGTCTCGTGCTCCAGATCAGATGCCCTGCAGCTGGAAGAGAGCAGAAACCTTCAGGAAGACTCTAGGTGTAAGAACTGCATGGCGTGCTGAGAAACTGAGCGTATTAGTGTCAGGAATGAAGAACAAAGGGCTGATTTGGGAGATGATGCTATGGAAGAATTAATGAATTTCGGGATTGAATGGCTTTGAGAATCTTATTTTGGGTTGTTTTTTAGGATTCCCCTCAACCTAGGCTGATGAAGCAAGGATGTGCCTCTTCTCTGTCCATGTCTCCAGCCGCTTAGTTAAGTCACTCGGAATCTCTGGGTCTCAGGGTGATTACGTGATCACTTGTTGATAAAGATAATTTCTAAACTCCCTTTTAGCTCCAAGAATCTGATTCTATGGGCACTCACACACAGTATTAAGCTTCACCTCTATAATCAGGGAATTCTTCTAATCCTGAGGGAGGGGAGCAGGAAACAATAACAGTGATAGATTGCAATGATATAATGAAAAGCAGCAAAGTTCTCCAGAGATACTGAGCTTAGTAGGCAGCGGGGAGCAGATGAAGCAATGTATATGATCAGGGACCCTGTAAGAGAAAGCACATTAGAAACTACAAAGCTTCTCAAATTTATTACTACTATCAAAATCCCACAATGTAAAATTTGACTCATTGCCCCTGAAAAGGGAAAAGATTATGCATTTTCTTAAAAATTCGGAGTCTTTCATCTCTCCTCTTCCTTTACTCTAACTCCAGTACATACTACTCTACTACTCCTGGGAACGGGCATCGTCTGGAGATGGGAGCTTGTGGCATGTTTTGTTGTTGGATTCTTTTTAACTCCCAGTAGTTATTATTCTGCAAAGGCAGAGTAAGCAGTCTGACCCAGTGAACCTATTCATTCTCTACTACAATATATTTAAAAAAAAAAAAAAAAAAGGAAGAAAGAAAGGAAGTCTTTCTTAGAGCAGTTTTAGGTTTAGAGAAGAATTGAGCAGAACGTACAATTTTCATATAACCTTTCTCTCTCTCTCACGTGCACACACACACACAGTTCCCCCACCCACAAGGCACAGTTTCACTGTTATTCCTATTATTAACATCTTGCTCTAGTGTGGTACATTTGTCACAGTTGATGAGCCAACATTAATATATTAGTACTAATAGTTTATGTTAGGGTTTACTCTTTGTATTTTACATTCTCTGAGTTTTGATAAGTGTATAATGATGTGTATCTACCATTACTATATCATACAGAATAGTTTCACACCCTAAAAATCTATGTTTCACCTTTTATCTCTCCCTCCTTCCTGCCTGTGCCTCTGGCAACCACTGGCCTTTTTCATGTCGCCACAGTTTTTCCTTTTCCAGAATGTACTATCATTTGATCATACAGTATGTTAGTTTGGCTTCCTCAGTTAGCAATGTGATTGAGTCTTTTCTATATTAATTTATTTTTATCACTGAATAAATGTTTCATTGTATGGATATACCACAGTTTGCTTATCTATTCACCTATTAAAGGGCACCTGGTTTCTTTCAACGTTTGGCAATTATGAATAAAGCTGCTGTATGTATTCATGTGCAGGTCTGTGTGGAGTTACACTTTCAACTGATTTTGGTAAATACCAAGGAGCACAACTGCTGGGTCATATGGTCAGCCTATGTTTAGCTTTGTAGGAAAATGCCAAACTGTTTTCCAAAGTGGGTGTAGCATTTTGCAGTTCCCCCCGAGCAGTGAATGAAACTTTTGGTTGCTCCATATCCTCACCAGCATTTGTTGTTAGTATTCTGGGTTTTAGCCATTCTAATAGATGAGTATTGATATCTCATTATTTTAATTGCAATTCTCTAATGAAATATGATATTGAGAATCTTTTCATATGCTTATTTTCCATCTATGTAACTTCTTCGGTGAAGTGTCTTTTGACTCTTCTTAAGTTGTTGGCTTTCTTATTGTTCAGTTTTAAAAGCTCTTTCTATATTTTGGATACGAGTCTTTTATCAGATATGTATATTGCAGTATTTTCTCCCAGACTGTGGCCTGTCTTTTCATTCTCTCATCAGTCTCTTTTGTGAAGCAGAAGTTTTAATTTTAATGAAATCCAACTTATCAATTTTTTCTTTAATGGGTTGTGCTTTTAGCATTGAATCTAAAAGTTCATCATCAAACCCAAGCTCACCCAGATTTTCTCCTATGTTGTCTTCTAGGAGTTTCATAGTTTTACATTTTATGAAAGGTCAATGATCCATTTTGAGGTAATTTTTGGGACTAGTGCAGGTCTATATCCAGATGCATTATTTTTGCACATGGATGTCTAGTGGTTCCAGCATTAATTGTTGAAAAGACTATCCTTTCTCTATTGAATTGCCTTTCCTCTTTTGCCATACAATATACTTTAATATTGCCTTTTACTGTCAATAGCTCACTTGTTCACAGAATAGCTTTCAGAATTAAAACCATCATGCAGCAGTGATATTGTTTGGGATTTATAAAATGATTTGGGATTTATAAAAGTAGGAAGGGGTTTGAATTGGAAAACTTGTCTTTTACTACTTGCCTGGCTTAGAGCAAGCTAAATAGTGACTCTGAAAGTCAGTTTCTCAACAAAATAGAAAACCTCAAAGGTCTATTCATATTAGGATAAATTTAGATATAATACTGGGATAACACTAGATGAAATGAGGATAAAATATGAGAAGATAATTTTTAAACACTAGAATTCTATACAAATATTACAAAATAAAAGTAACTTTTATTCCATTCTGTTGTTTTTACTTCTGACTTTGATAGCGTTCTGGATTCCAAAACTTCTTCCTCATTATCCTTTTAACCAAAGGAGAAATATTTAAAAATCCAGTAACACACATTCTCTTTCCCCAGGGTCACTATGGCAAAATTTTTCTTTCATTTTTAAGTTTTATTGTACAGTCCTTTCCCTTAAACATTTGCTAAAGGCTTCCATATTGAGGAATTACAAGATCCCACAGAAAATAAAAAGGTTGGGAGGGGATAGAATTAAACATGCAGTTTTTAAAAAGAGTGGATATAATATTTAAAATAGTGTTAGCTTCCAAAATAAATGTGGATACTCTAAATGACAAACCTTTTCCAGTAGGGAAGCCTTCTTTCAAACCACATGTTGTTATGTGTTTAAGAGACAGCATTGCAAGCAGCGTAGTCATTCAGGGCAGATTCTCCCTTTTAAGTTTTGAAGTTTTGAAGTTTGAACGACTTTTTAGATTTGGGCACCAGCCATTGCATGCTTGAAATTTAATATCTTATAAAATATGCATTCTTCCTAGCTTATTTTAGAAAATTTCCCCCAAATGTTTGGCCTTGTCACAAATTTTTAGAATCCTTTTTTTTTTTAACGATTTTATTTATTTATTTGATAGAGAGAGCACAAGGTGGGGGGCAGCAGGCAGAGGCAGAGGGAGAAGCAGGCTCCCCGCTGAGCAGGGGGCCCAATGGGAGACTCAATCCCAGGACCCTGATCATGAGATCATGACCTGAGCCGAAGGCAGACGCTTAACCAATTGAGCCACCCAGGTGCCCTTAAAGGGCATGAGTTCTTGAGGCTACTGTTCTATTTCTATACCTCCTTTCTTCACTTGCCCCTATACCACGCTAAATAGTCTTAAAAATAGGGGTGCCTGGTGGCTCAGTCAGTTAAGCTCAGTCTGCCTTCAGCTCAGGTCATGATGCCAGGACGAGTCCCGCATCAGGCTCCCTGCTCAGGGGGGAGTCTTCTTCTCCCTCTGCCTATGCTGCTCCCCCCATTGCTTGGGCTCTCTAACTCTTGCTCTCTCTCAAATAAATAAATAAATAAATAAATAAAATCTTTAAAATAAATAGTCCTAATAGGAATAGGAAAGAGGAAATAGGAATTCTGGGAAATAGGAATAGGAAAAGCCTATAGGAAATAGGAAAAGCCCTAACTACTGCTTTCTCCTTTATTTTAAGTGACTACACTAAACTGCACAGACATAGAAAGATCTTTGATTTTAAACTTTTAGTGTACAAATAGAAAACCATGGGATGTTAAATTTGCTCTCAGCAAAAATGTGATTGGCAAAGATTTTCTATTAATAGGCAGCTGCAATGTATGAGTGTGAAAGACATTACCATGGCCTCACATTCGTACATTGGAAGAGGTTATCTGGGTAAGATCCCATGTTTAGTCTCTACATATTTAAAGAGTCAGCAGTTAAACAACAAAAGCTAATAAGAGTTTCTCTCCCTCCCCATTATGAAATATACAGACAGACAGACAGACAGACAGATAGACATATGCATTACTGCACTAGTAACTGATTATATGGGATTAGAGGATGATTTTACCAAAGGATCAGAAATTTGGTATCGCTTTGGGGAAGAGATTCGATAATTCATCCATTGCATCTGTATTGCAGTATTTTTTTTTAAAGATTTATTTTTTATTTATTTGAGAGAGAGGGCAGGCAAGTTGGGGGTGGAGTAGGGGGAGAAAATCTTCAAGCTGACTCCCCCCGACTGAGAGTGGAGGTGGGGGGTGCTGGATCTCAAAACCCTGAGATCCTGACCTGAGCTGAAACCAAGAGTCAGATGCTTAACGGACTGAGCCACTCAGGTGCCCCATGCACCTGAGTTTTGATTTGAGAGTGTGGGGAACTGAGAAGGAAAAAAGCATGAGTCAATGTTGAATGCTAGCTGCTTGGCAGAAATGGAGCTCTAGGAAAGTGAACATCCTCAAGCACCATCATTTGAAATAAATTAAAGGCTAATTATGATGCTTAAAACAAAACTGCTGGTTATACTGTAATATTGTCCTATTGTTCTTTCTAAATATGTAGTATTTCAGCTACATTGCCGTTAAATAGTCTGTGAGTGCTATGTAAACACCTACGTTTATAATATTATTTCTTTGGGGGATTCATGTGAGTTCCAAACAATGGTCTTAATCAGGAGTTTTGGGAACACAGACCTATTTGTAAGTTGAAGGACAGTGTGTACATCTGCTTGTACCTGTGTGGGGGGGTCTCTGACTTTGTGTCCTTATAAAATGTGGGAGCAGGTTCATAAAAAAGGAATTCCTTTCCAAGATAGCTGGAATGACCTAGAAGAAGTTCAGAGGACAATTTCAAGCTAATCTAAGCCAATACCATTTTTTGTTAGCATCCTTGAAAGCAGGAAAATAGCAATGTAAATGTCAAGATGCTTCTGCCTTGAGCTAAGAATAAACAAAGCAAGCAATCCATTAAAAGTACTTTTCAAACACATAAGCTCCCAAAACTTTGCTTTTGAAAGATGTTAGAACTAGTTTACACTTAGGCAAGCGATGACATTAGACAGAACTATTATAAAACACACTTCCCAGATACCCTATAATCAGGTTTATAGCTATGTATTCTGTACATACATTTGATTTTAAGAATTTTAAGAGCTTGAAGGGTGCCTGGGTGTCTCAGTCAGTTAAGCATCTGCCTTTGGCTTAGGGCATGATCCCAGGGTCCTGGGATAGAGCCCCACGTTGGGCTCCCTGCTGAGCGGCAATTCTGCTTCTCCCTATGCCGGAGAGTGAGAAGTAGGCTCTCCAGTGAGCAGGGAGCCCGATGTGGGGCTCAATCCCAGGACCCTGGGATCGTGACCTGAGCCGAAGGCAGATGCTTAACGACTGAGCCACCTGGGCGCCTCTAAATAAATAAAATCTTAAAAAAAAAAAGAATTTAAAGAGTTTGAAATCCAACCCCCCCCCCAAAAAAAAACACATTTTAGAATAAAGGATTTCATTACACAGTTTTCATGGTGTTTTAATTAGAGTTAGCTATATAAATACTAATGGAACCTCATGTTCAGTGTTTGGGATAATAACTACTTTGTTCGGGTCGTACTATTTCTTTTGGCGAGGTGTGGGTGATCTGAATGGAGCTAAAATCCGACCATTGTTTCTGTTGTCATTAATTCTACCAGAAATGCCTCTGATTTCTTTAGACTATGAAAAAATAACTAGTGATTAAGAATTACCATAATGCTTTTAAAATATTTTTCATAGCGGCCACTTGCACAAAAGAATCTATGTATGAATACAGTTTTATAATCTACACAATGTAAAATTTCCAGAAGAGGATTGAAGACCTGGCTCATGTACAAAATCTTTATAATGTTGATCATTATATACGTTCTCTATTACTCTTTTATGATAAACACATACATTAGCTTCATAATTATGTATCCCTTTCATATTTTTAAGGTTTCTACTTCTAAACTCCCAAATTAAAACAAAAATTAATATAATGCAATCCAAGCCTCCTTTTTTAATAGCTCATTTTGTTAATATTGAAACAAAGAACATATCCCATTTTGACTGATAATGTTCACTACAATTTGATTAGACATTGAAACACTTATTTAAAAAATTTCAATTGACAATAACCACTTTAGGCTAATTGGTCTAAAACTTAGTTTGCTAGGATCAAAATAGAAATTCATGTGTGCACAACTGTTAAAATTTTATAAAAATGTTTCTCAAGTTTGAGGTTTATTTCTATACAAGGTGAGAAAAATTACTATTGTCATATTTGCAAAACAAGACACATTGCCAGTCTGAGAGTGAGTTGTGATTTTATGGTATATTTAATAACATTATGAATAAGACTAATAACCATATTCCTCATGGATGAGGATTTACTTTGTACCAGGCACTGTGCTGTACATTTTCATATATTATTTATAGCACTTCTAACAAAATTGCAGTATCAGTCCTATTATCCCCTGTATACAGGTAGAAAAACCTGAAACTTAGGAAAAGCTAATATGTTGCATAAATGGGATTTGAACCTATCTTGTTTTCTCTAAAACCACTGGTCTGGGGCACCTGGGTGGCTCAGCCATTAAGCGTCTGCCTTCGGCTCAGGTCATGATCCCAGGGTCCTGGAATTGAGCCCCGCATCCGGCTCCCTGCTCAGCAGGAAGCCTGCTTCTCCCTCTCCCACTCCCCCTGCTTGTGTTCCTTCTCTCGCTTTGTCTCTCTCTGCCAAATAAATAAATAAAGTCTTAAATAAATAAATAAATAATAAAACCACTGCTTTTCCTATTAGGTAGTGCTGCATATGTTTGATCCAAATTCTTCCTAGTTTTCTCAGAAGTCACCAATAAATTTGTTTAGATTTTGGTGCAAGTCTAGCCAGATATTAAAAGACTCAATTTTCATAAGTGCTTGTTAAGTTTCATTTGTTCTACATTGACAGTTATATCTCCTAGCCCTAAAGTTTGCAAAAGTGTTTCTGTGAGGCACCAAGTCTATCCCTACTTCTGGGAAAAAAGATATGCCCTATTGTCTGAATCAAAAAAAATATTTTTTCCCAAGATATTGCCTACCCTTTCTGTTTTCCATAAATCTTAAATGCAGTTAAAAGAGAGGGGACATTTGTCTGTTAAATCTCATATATCATAGTTAGAAATGTTTTTACATAAATAACAGTGCAATATAGAGAAGGAATCACTAGACTAGGACTTTAGAGATATGGACTTAAGCCCTAAAAGGCCACTGATAAGGTAATCCTATAAGTCACTTCACTTCCATGAGAGTCCTTCTTTTAATTGATTAAGTCAGAGAAGATAAATAGGCAGATCTCTAACATAATGGAAATGCTAGTTGAGTAGGTATTTATATATATATATATATATATATATATATTTAAAGAATTTATTTATTTATTTGACAGAAAGAGACAAAACGAGAGAGGGAACACAAGCAGGGGGAGTGGGAGAGCGAGAAGCAGGCTTCCCGCAGAGCAGGGAGCCCGACGCGGGGCTCGATCCCAGGCTTCTGGGATCA
Source organism: Mirounga leonina (assembly GCF_011800145.1). Classification (NCBI taxonomy): domain Eukaryota; kingdom Metazoa; phylum Chordata; class Mammalia; order Carnivora; family Phocidae; genus Mirounga; species Mirounga leonina. The sequence continues at coordinate 67,050,981 of NW_023270268.1, forward strand.
TGACCTGAGCCGAAGGCAGATGCCTAACGACTGAGCCACTCAGGTGCCCCGAGTAGGTATTTATAAACTAATGTGAGTCAGCTTTTGATTCTCTTTAAAAATAATTATTGAAATAATTATTTCAATGAGGGAAGAAAAATAATAAAATTTAAGTTCTGCATGAAACCATGTTAAACATTTTAGCATTTGTGTCTCTTTTATCACCTATTTCATCTATCAGTATAACATATTTTAGCATTTCCATGTATATAAATATCTTGATTTAATATGATGCAAAGAGAATTAAAAGAAAAGATCATGCTCAGAATTTTCTTTGTACCCACTACAGCACATAATATTTTATTTTGCTACATAATAGGAACTAAAGTACTTGATTGTGGTGTAGATCATGTTTACTAGAGCAAATGCCCAGAAATCATTGTGTTTGCCAATATCTAGATTATTAGTAGTAACATCTTACTCTTACAATAAGGAAGTAGATCTCTATACCATATACACACACAAATATGCAACAGGTACAGCATATTGAGATGCACAGGTAGAAAGGATTGAGGACTCATGGACACGGTTGTGTAGAGCGCATATTTGTTCCTGGACCCCACCCCGGTGTAATATTTTCTTCAAATGACAGCTTACATGAGTTACTCTAGTTGAGGAGGAAACGGATACAAATGTCCTTCCTTCTCCATGGCCACCACAAGATTTGCCAACCACTATGTTTGGTTTTGTTGTTTATCCAGTCTGCTTACCAAGGTCACAACAGTATAACATTTTCATCTCATGGACCAAAAATAAAAAGGAAGCTGTGAATTTATAACCATACTGAAATGACATCAACCTGGAAAGTTATAAGGATAATAGGATGAAATGGAAATAGAAATAGAGCTAAATATAATCTATAATTTTTTTTTAAGATTTTATTTATTTATTTGAGAGAGAGAATGAGATTCAGAGAGCACGAGAGGGAAGAGGGCAGAGGGGGAAGCAGACTCCCTGCCGAGCAGGGAGCCCAATGCAGGACTCGATCCCGGGACTCCAGGATCACGACCTGAGCCGAAGGCAGTCGCTTAACCAACTGAGCCACCCAGGCGCCCCTATAATCTATAATTTAATATACAATAGATATAATCCTAATAAAAAGTACAACAAATTCTCAAATTACATATGGTGGGATTCTAGTATTTCCTTTCAATCTATCCTAATCGGACAAGTTTTAATGAAAAGACTAGAAGACAGTTTAGTAATTCAAAGTAGGACTAGCTTCAATCGAAAGAATTAGAGGCTTATATGTTCATAGGAAGTGTCAGAGATGTAAAGGTCAAGGAAGCTTCCACTAACATTCATGGAATCAAGAACTACCAGAACTGAAAGAAAAGCTTCAGTAACAGTACCAGGTGCCTCCAGGAGCTCTCTGAGAAACTCTGACTCTCCTTTCTGCCATCTACCTACCCGTCTGTCTGCAACCTTTGCTGAAGAGGATGGTTTCACTTCTTCTGCCTTCCAAATCCTGTGTGATGTTTGGGTTGTGTATCTTTTCCTGTGCTTTGATAACATTGTTGACTACTTGATCCAGAAAAACCAACTTGGTCTTTTATGCTGTTGTTCCTGTATCTTAGAGGAACTGGGATCTGCCTTGGGCTACAATTAGTGGTGGTGGTAGTGGAAGTAGAGGTATATCTCACACCAGCATTTATCGGAATTGTTCAATTTGAAATATATTTCTCTGCCAAACAGAGATTACAAACTCAAAGATACTGCCTGTAAGAATTTTTAAATGGGGGCACCTGGGTGGCTCAGCCGGGTAAGCCTCTGCCTTCGGCTCAGGTCATGAGGATCAAGCCCCGCATCAGGCTCCCTGCTCAGCAGGGGGGTCTGCTTCTCCCTCTCCCTCTGCTGTTCCCCCTGTTCATGTGCTGTCTCCCTCTCTCGCTCACTCTCTCTCAAATAAAAATAAATAAAATCTTTATTAAAAAGAATTTCTAAATGAATACTAATCACATGTCATGTCAGACATTTAATATACTTGGTGCTTTGTTCTGATCTTTACAACATACATAATTATTGTGGGAGCTGGTAGTTTTACCCAGTGCTTTCTTGCTTCAAAGCCCTCTCTCTTACTCTACCATACTCTCCAAGGTCACGTATGGAAGGTTCCATTTTTTTCTTCAGTGTTCTCTATAGAATTTTTCTGATCTGCCAGTCACTCAGCTAGGTAGGTATTTTCCCCATTTTTCAGTTAAGAACCCCAAAGTTTGAAAAAAAATAAATTTCCCCCAAGTTTCCAGAGATGGTAAATGACATAAATTAGTAAGCAATAAAACCTGGTTACAACCATTCTGAATTTTATTTTTTAACTAAATTAATGACCACTTTAGTAGTAGCTTCACCAAGAGGAGTAGAATAAAAGGAGATTAGAAAGAAAAAAAGTTGAAGTGAATAAAATGATCCTATTTCAAACCAATAAAGAGAAGCAGAAACAAAATATATTTTATCTCAGAAAAAAATGGTTATTTAATCCTTTGCCACTACTCAGATCTTAGCTGTAGGACTAATGCCTGTGGGCTGGGTGATGTTTTGTTTCTTGCATTTCCTATCTTACTGTCTTTCTAATCTGTGAATTAGAAATTGGTGCCACTTCTTCAGAAATACTTATCTAGGTTTACTACTAATGCCATTACTACTGATTCCATTTATTAATTCAAAAAAGCCTTACTGTTCACCAAATGCCAGAACTACTGAGAATACCATGCTCAAAAATATAAATATCAACCCTACCCTTGCGGACCTCACCCTTTAGTGGGAAGAAACAGAATAGGCAGACAACAAACCAACTAAATATATAATTACAAACTTTAAAAGTGTCTAGAAGTACAAAATAATAATATTAATATAATAATAACAAGAAAGAGAGAAAGAGAAAGAAAGAAAGAAAGAAAGAAAGAAAGAAAGAAAGAAAGAAAGAAAGAAAGAAAAAGAAAGAAATAAAGAGAAAGAAAAGAAAGAAAGAAGAAAGAAAAAAAAATCCAGGACTTTTTTATTAAGATGGCCAAATGGATTGGAGGAAAGCAACTTGGGTTGAGACTGAAGAATTAGACAAGGGCCTAGAGGCCATGATGTTATTTTCAGTGCATTTGAAATCTGATTTTAAGCAGAGGATAACATAATTCTGTCTGTTGGTTTGAATATCTATCCATCTATCTTCTATTCTTATCAGATATGTGGAGAGGGGATTATAGAAGTAATGGAAGAAATGGAGAGATTAAAAATGATGTGATATTTTAATGATCTAAGTGTATCAGTCAGAGTTCTCCAGAGAAATAAAACCAATAGGATGGATAGATGATAGATATAGATAAATAGATAGATAAATAGATAGATAGATAGATGATAGATAGATAGACAGATTTTAAAGAATTGGCTCATGCAATTTTAGAGGTTGGAAAGTCCAAAATCCATAGGGCAAGTAGGCCGGAAACTCGAGGAGAAGTTAATGTTGCAGTCTTAATCTGAAATTTGTAAGGTAGGCTAGAAATTCAGGAAGGATTTCTATATCACAGTCTTGAGGCAAAATTGCCTTTTTTTTTTTTTTTCAGGAAATCTCAGTTTTTGCTCTTAAGTGTTTCAACTGATTGGATGGGGCTCATCCACATTACCAAGATATTCCCCTTTACCTAAAGTCAACTGATTGTAAATGTTAATCACATCTACGAAGTACCTTCAGAGTAACATATAGATGGTGTTGGACCAAACAACTGGACAGCATGGCCTAACCAAGTTGGCATATAAAATTAACCATTGCCAAAGGTCATATTGATGGAAGTAGAATCTACTGAACCTCGTAATGGATTAAATGTGAGGATAAAAGGGAAGGGATCATGAGTTACAGATTTCATACATGAGCAGTGGATTTTAATAGCTATGATGTGGACCAAATGAGATTCTCTGTTTTCTAATTGGGGTTCTTATGATTTCAGCTTAAATAATATGACTGAGAAGGTGAGATTACTTTTGGTAAGCACTTTAAATGGAAGTCTTGGGAAGAAATTCTGTTTGTATCTGTCTGGCTATATTTGGCTAATCCTAATGTAGACTAAAAATTTACCTTGCCTTCTTTTTCTCATCCAGAAATAATTACATGCAAATAGTAATTGGCTCTTTATACAATAATTTGAAATGGGAGGAAGCATGGCCAAATATTTTTGGAAGGAACAGCCCCCTAATGTGCCAGTTAAAGTGTCTCCAATTTTTTTTTTTTATTGCTAATCATAGTAGGTCTCATTTTCTAATCAAAGCTTACATATGTTCCACTAGGGGGTTTGGAAGATATGCTAACTCAATCTAATTTTACAGAATATCATTCAAAATGTAGCCTTGTCAGATACACAAGTTTAGGAGGAAAGAAAGTAATATATGCATCAAATGTTAAGTACTCTCTCTGAAAGTTGTTGCAAATTCCCCATGTTCCCAATTATGTCCTTTTCTTAGCTATTAACTATGAAATTAAATGGACAGTTTTGAAAAAATAAAAAGTAGACATTTTCTCAAAGCTGATTACAGTGCCAGTTTTTTCTTTCTAAAATGGAATATCAGGGTGCCTGGGTGGCTCAATCAGTTAAGTGTCTGCCTTCGGCTCAGGTCATGATCCTGGGGTCCTGGGATCGAGCCCTGAGTCAGGCTCCTTGCTCAGTGGGAACCTGCTTCTCCCTCTCTCTCTCTCTGATTACCGTTCCCCTTGCTTGTGTGCACGTGCTCTCTCTCTCTCAAATAAATAAATAAAATCTTTTAAAGAAAATGGAATATCGAGGGCGCCTGGGTGGCTCAGTCATTAAGCGTCTGCCTTCGGCTCAGGTCATGATCCCAGGGTCCTGGGATCGAGCCCCACATCGGGCTCCCTGCTCAGCGGGAAGCCTGCTTCTCCTTCTCCCACTCCCTCTGCTTGTGTTCCCTCTCTCACTGTGTCTCTCTCTGTCAAATAAATAAATAAAATCTTTAAAAAAAAAAAGAAAATGGAATATCGAATGAATAAAAAATCATTCTGGACATTGGAAATAAAGAATTAAAAAATAGCAAAATATTTTTCCAGATTAATTTCTAGAGGTTGATGAATACCTTTATTTCATTTCATAAAATGTTTACTTTTCTATTTATTACCATAAGTCCCAAATGAGAGCCTTGATAATCCATAAAGTCAGATTTCTTCTAACTGTTAAATGATTAATTTGCATACAATTTAGATTAGGTTTAGTCAAATTTCATTGCTCTCAGGCTGCTAGTGATATTTTATATTGGTAAATGTTTTAAATAAATGAAACTTCCTCTAAGTAAATTAAAAGTTTTATGATTATTATTTTGTCTCTTTATTATAAATTGTATGAAGTATCTCTTATATATAAGGCATAAACTAAGTTTATTAGTTTCTTGTGGCTGTCTTATCAAATTACCAGGCTTAAAACAACAGAAATTTATGTTCTCACAGGTCTGGAGGCCAGATGTCTGCAATGGAAATTTGAGTAGGGCCATATTCTCTTCAGAGACTCTAGGGGAGAATCCATCCCTTGCCTCTTACAGTTTCTAGTAGCTGCCAGCATTCATTTTCTTTCTTTGGCCACATCACTCCAATCTCTGCCTCAGATTCCATCTTGCCTTCTTCTCTTCTTTGTATATCTATGTAATATCTCTCCATCTCTCTCTTTTAGGGCCCATCCAAATAGTGCAGGATGATCTTCTTACCTAAAGATCCTTAACTTAACCACACCTGCAAAAACACTTTTTTTTTTTTTTTCCAAATAAGGTAATATGTATACAGGTCCCAGGGATTCTGATGTGGACATATCTTTGGGGCCACCATTCGGACTACTACACCAGATAATGTAAAGGATACGAGTGTGGATTAGACAATAGCTTTGTGTCCGTAAATGTGCCAGTTATTAAGTTTTAGCCTTTCAGTTTCAACCCCATCCTGTTACTACTATGCCATGAACCTGGAGCTGGGAATCTGCAAACCACACTCTGCTTGTCCAGACTGACTCCTTGTTAGAGTCACTAAATTGCATACAATTTAGATTAGGTTTAGTCAAATTAGGGAGGCACTAAGGGAAAATGGGAACCTGGAAGAGGAAGAGATGTCGTGTCCTGTTTGCATTTTATTCTTGCTTTTGCTTCCTTCTCGTGTCACGGACACTCTAGCAAGGCTTCTTCACCCTGGTAGTGACAGTTCACTTTAGTAGCAGCAGTTAATTCTCATCTGCACTTTTTCCAGCGTAAATTAAACCAGTCTCAATCCTCATCAGTGAAAGCAGCACCAACGGTCTAGAAGCCCTTCCTCATAGGCCTGGATCCGAGTTTCACAGGTTCCCACCCCAGAGCTCAAAGACATTAATAATAGTTGAGCAGTGACCTCTGTTCAGAGTCTGAGTTTCGGCTTCATAGGACACCTCCTTGAGGTTTTAAGATTGGATAATTCCAACCTTTCTGCCTCCTTGGGATTAGTGGCCCCTTCTTACTCTTGCAACCTCTGTGGTAGTTTAGTGTTTCCTCTATTCTTATAATCCACTACAGATATAAAATGTCTTTAAAAATAACTGTCAAAGTTAAAAGTAATATATCCTGAGAAAGAAACAGAGTTGCCGTTATTCAGAAGAGTGATTTTGGTTTTTGTTTTCTTCATCTGGGTAAGGATCTAGGCAGAATCATGGGGAGGTGGTAATTCAGTAGGATCTTACAAATTAGTAGACTGGTCTATAAGAGATGGGAATGGAAGCATGGAAGGGAATTTCTCAAGAAAACATTTCTAAAAGGTATCAGTTTGTTTCTCAAAGTATGCGTATGTAATAATATGTAGCATTCTCTTGTCCAGTGAGAGTCATGGAAGTTGTGCATTCTCTTGTAATATTACAAAGCCCTCAAAGACTGTTGAGTCATTTGTCCCAATGACCAAATAACTGTAGATGATCTGCCGCTGCAAATTAGAAAAATGGGTGAATAGTTCCGTGTTTTGTTGTTTATCTTGTTTACTACTGCTTTTATTAGTACTTCTAATTGATGTCATTGTGCTGAGCTGCTGGAACCTGCTGGTGACTGCCTCAGTTATTCAGTATTACTCCACCTCCCTTCATAGACAGTCTTTTGCATCTTGTGATGGTTACTTATTCATCCAGACGCTATTATAGCTTACTTTAGCTTGATTGTTATGTTCTAGAAGCATGATCTCAGAGTAAGTAAAAATATTACTATACATAAATAATCATCTCTAGCTGAGCTTTCCCTTTCTTGTACAGGAGAGTGTACTTTTTGACTTTTCACGTAGTTCAGGGGTATTCCTCTTACACTGATAATCAGAAAAAAAGTTTGCTAAGAGACCTTTGAGACCTAAATATTGTAGACTTACTAGGCTAGTATCTAAGTTTCTCTAAAATGAACCTACATTATAAGATCATAAATAATAGAACTGAAGATAAACATTAGCTACTTGGCACTGACTGAAAAGTGATGTGTTAACATAAGTGAATTTTGTCTTAAGGTTGACTGAATTTGAGGCAATGAGGCCAGCTATATATCTCCCTTTCCCCCAGGTAACATATGTGGTTTATTGTGTCCACATAGTCTTTTTTCAGAGATTGTAAATTATATTATTTATGGACTCTTGATGATCAAAACACAGTTGGAGCTTGAAGGTCAAGGCAGAAAACTACATCCTAAATTCTTATTTATCGATGATGCATGGTGCACATAGCAGCACACTTTGTGCTGCTACAATGAAAGATCTGTCAACATTTTGAACATACACCATTATTTCAGGCTTTGATAATGTGGTCATTTATCCTTACTCTTTCTTGAATTATGTGATGCAAGCCCTCAGCTGTGGGAAGACATCTTTAAATTCTTTCAATAAGATTATACGACATTTATTTCTTTTGGGGATTTTTTTGTTATTAAAATACTAAATAAAACTTAAGATAAGCTACCTTTAAGCAGTCTTGTAACTCAAAAACAACACCTATTTATCCCGGCCACATATTTTTTACCCCCAACTGCCTGACTTATATGGATGTTATGAAACGAACTGTTACTTCAGATTTCAGTTGTTACTTATATTTGTTTTAAAAGAAAACCTTGGAATATTTTTTTTAGTAATCATTTTTTAAAATGTCTGCCTTCTTCCTAATCTGTTTTCAGATATTTATATAGAGCTTAATAATACAGTAAAGTAGAGATAAGTTTGACTCATTGGTTTGTTCATAGGGAAACAAAAATATCGTGAATAAAGTTTAAAAAAGTTTCAAATAATTAGCTGTTTAATTTAAAAATAGTTTGTAATTATGTAATCTGAACTTCTAGGTCTATGCTATTCAGTATGGTCGCCACTAGCAACATGAGAGTACTGGTAACTTGAAATATAGTTAGTCCACGTTGAGATATTAGAAGTATAAAATACACACTGGATTTTAAGACTTACTACAAGGGGCACCTGGGTGGCTCAGTCGTTAAGCGTCTGCCTTCGGCTCAGGTCATGATCCCAGGGTCCTGGGATCGAGTCCCACATCGGGCTCCTTGCTCAGTGGGAAGCCTGCTTCTCCCTCTCCCACTCCCCCTGTTTGTGCTCCCTCTCTCACTGTCTCTCTCTCTCTCTCTGTCAAATAAATAAATAAAATCTTTAAAAAAAAAAAAGACTTACTACAAAAAAAATAAGAATGAAGTGCAAAATATCACATCAGTAACTTTTATATGGTTTCATGTTGAAATGATAATATTGAGTTCGGTAAATATAGTAAAATTAATTCACCTGTTTTTTTCTTAGTTTAATAGAGCTAAATTAAAAATTACATATGTAACTCATATTATATTCTATAGATCAATAGATGTTCCCAAGGATCCTACATCTTTTCTTGTAGATGAAACACTCCACCCATTTGAATTGACTCACAGCAGTATAGTCTTATAAAACTTCCAAGAGAGTAATAAGCACCCCCCCTTTTTAAAGAAATTCTCTCACCCCACCCCTCAACCACGGTGGTGATTCTGTTGGTGGTATCTGTGATGGTGGATGACAAATATAGGGTAAAGAAAATTTTAAAAGAAAAGTTAAATATCGGAGACCATAGGAGTAAATGAAGTATTAATCAAAACAAAACTCAAAAACTCTCAAAATATTTTAGTTAAATATAAATCTACTCATCTGTAATGCTGAATAAGATAGAACAAAAGAATATTTTGTTTATCCTTGAACAATGTAAATATATTTTAGGTGAAATTACTTGCAGTAATATTAATATTTAGATTACTCAAAATTCACCTTGTACCTACTTAACTTTGAAAACTGTAATCTGATTTCTCTAGAGTCTCACTAAAACAAGCTGGCTATTTGCTTCATTCATTAATTCATTAATTCATTTATGTACCTATTCTGATCTGGGCATATGCTTAGAACTAGATGATTCAAAGATAAAATATTTTCTCTTTCCATCCTCTTTAGAAGGTTCTTTCATATTCCTCTGCTAATTTGCAACATCTGTTAGCCTGAATTCATCCAAGTCTCCACTTGCCATGAAATTGCTCCGGATACCACATCAGAAAGAATCACATGCACCTACGGCGCCTGGGTGGCTCAGTTGGTTAAGCGACTGCCTTCGGGTCAGGTCATGATCCTGGAGTCCCGGGATCGAGTCCCGCATCGGGCTCCCTGCTCAGAAGGGAGTCTGCTTCTCCCTCTGATCCTCCCCCCTCTCATGCTCTCTCTATCTCATTCTCTCTCTTAAGTAAATAAATAAATAAATAAATAAATAAATAAATAAATAAATAAATAAATAAGAATCACATGCACCTAACCCCAGTGTGTTATGCAAGGATGTCACGAAGGTCGATTGAGAAGTACCAAGGTGCCAGCACCATGGGAGGCCCTGTGGACTGGGAGAGCTTCAGCAGTGTGTGGGCAGGATATTTCCATACCTGGAGTTCTTAGTGAACAGTAGCAAGTAAATGCTAGATTGCTTTAACTGAACTAGCACATCCACTTCCAATGCTTTTGTTCATCCCTTAATTATTCCTTACTATATAAATCTTTTTTTCCCTCTCCTTTCTAAGATAAAATGATGACTTCCAAACCTTGCCAAAGCTAACCTGGTCACCTTTAGTTTTGATCTCTTCTTCTCTTACGCTCCTGGCTTTGATCCATCAGTTTTCCCAAATCTCTCAACCTCATATTCTGCACATTTTTAATTAATCTTGGTTGCTGCAGTGATGTCTACCCCCTCCTTTGAAAACCTACTCTCAAGACATACCTTAAAACAGATAAAAAGTCCTCCAATCAACTCTTCTGTACTCCCAAGCTTGCCTGTCTCCATTTATTGGCACATTTTCTCAAAGGTTTGCTTCCTTGTTGCCTGCGTCACCATTTATTCTTTAATCCTGTCACATGGGCTTCTCCCCCTACCATTCTAATCTGTTATTTCTTCCATATCACCAATACTTCTACACAAAAAAATGCAATCTTTTTTTTTTTTCCGGTCCTTATTAGTTTGGATCTCTCTATTGGACTCTTTTGGAAATGATTTCATCCTTAGTACAGTGGACACAACTTTTAGTTGTCTTAGTCTCCTCATTATATCTTCAATTGCTTACTTTATCTGAGCAGATTTTTTCTTCAATTTACCTGTTGTATTCCCTTTAAATTAAGAAGCAGTTATCCAAAAATCTACAGATTAGACTTTCATATCAATTTTACTTCAGGTAAATTCTTTGAAAGCTTTTATGTTACAAGTCTCTAAATGATTAAAATCTCAATTGGGTGATGTTTCTTTTTTTTTTCTTTCTTTTCTTGTATCAAAAGAAGCAGGCATTTAATAGAGATACAATAGGTAAGAAGGGAAGAGAGAGATTATGAAGCACATATACAATGGTTTTATCTTTTTTATTTCTTGCTTGATTTTAGAACAATATCCTTATTATGCTCTAAAAATACCTGCTGGTTCAAGATGATGTTGTTACATTAAGAGAGACACAGATTTTAATTGTTTAGGGTGGGAAGGGATGTGTTTAGTATCAGTGATCAACTCCTTCTTTTGTTAGAAAACATCCTCAGGCAAGTATCTCTGACCATCTAAGTTGATTTTGAAAGGGAATCATTGTCATTACATACGGAAAAACAGTTATTTGCTGTTTTCCTATTGATGAAGCTGTAAGCTATAGTGAAGTGGGGTTTGCAACACTGGCAGGCTGGCAAAAGTTTATTTTGTTATTTCCTTTGGAAGTTTTATCTATATACCTGTCATCCATGAGTTTCAAGTATAGTACTTTTTGGAATATGTTTTTATTTTTTTGTTTATTTTTTTTAAAGATTTTATTTATTTATTTGACAGAGAGAGACACAGTGAGAGAGGGAACACAAGCAGGGGGAGTGGAGAGGGAGAAGCAGGCTTCCCACTGAGCAGGGAGCCCAACACGGGGCTCCATCCCAGGAGCCTGGGATCATGACCTGAGCTGAAGGCAGCCGCTTAACTGACTGAGCCACCCAGGAGCCCCTGGAATATGTTTTTAATAGAAGTCGGAAAACAGAGACAGATATTCAAATTAAAACCCTTTCAATCATGTACATTTCTAAATCTTGGCTCTCCTACTTAAAGGTAGTGTGGCATTGGGCAAGCCAATCTTTGTGTCCATTTTCTTTCTCTATAAAATGGATATATTAATGTTACCTATTGCATTAAATTGTTTTGAGGATTAAATGAGTTAAAATATGTAAAATGCTTAGAATATTGCTAAATATATTATAGGGAAAAGAAGAAAAAAAATTTTTTTCTTTACCTTTCTAGGTTCTCTGACTAGGAAATTAGACTGACAAAAGACTGATTAGTGAGAGAAAAAACAAACAGACTTTATTAAGATGTGAAGCACACATGCACAGTAGAGAAACTCAGTGATGAGTAACTCGAAGGAGGGGTTAGAATGTGGGCTTATATAGAATCTTAACGAAGAACAATAAATTTGTAAAGAAGTGACAAGACCCTCAAATAAAAGGGTCTTAGGCTCCCAAGGATAACAAACTGTATAGGAAGGTAATAAGGGGGAAAAACTAATAGATGACCAGAGTTGTTTTAGTAAGGTTTGTTATACATATTCCTCTTGGTGCTGTCTCTGGGCTGATAAGAATCTAGATTCATCTCCAGTGATTGAGAGTTTGGAGAGGATAGAGAACTTTTCTGTGTCTATAGTTTCTCAATTATCTTCAGCTCAAAATAATTCTTATTCCAAAGTGGCATGTTTTAGGATGACAGATTCTTTTTTTTTTTAAGATTTTATTTATTTATTTGACAGAGACAGCGAGAGCAGGAACACAAGCAGGGGGAGTGGGAGAGGGAGAAGCAGGCTTCCCGCTGAGCAGGGAGCCCGATGTGGGACTCGATCCCAGGACCCTGGGATCATGACCTGAGCTGAAGGCAGACGCTTAACGACTGAGCCACCCAGGCGCCCCAGGATGACAGATTCTGATGCCTTATAATATATTAAATGCTCAACAAATATTAGCAATTGTTATTACTACCATTATTGATTTATGTAGTCAAATTTATTCCATATCTACTTGTTAGAAACATGGATAAATACACAATGAACAAGAAACTGTTCTTGAATTCTGCCTAAGGACAGACATGTATCCATCAAAGAGTAACAATGGTGTGTGATGAGTGCTGTGATAAAACCATTAACCACATGCCATGGTTGCACCAAGAAGAAATCAACAAAGTTTAGCCTGGGGTTCTTGGCAAAACATGAGTAGTTGGGGTCCTCTCTGAAATTCATCAAATTCATGTTCTAGTTCCTCTAGACCATAAGAAACCTGTCCCCTCATTAGTACCTCTCATAGCCAGTAGCTGGATCTCTTCCCATACTCCAAGTCAGAAGATACGAAATTCTTATTCATTAATTTACCATGATCCTTTAAAAATTACAAAGAGCCTGCTTTTATTAGTTTACCAATGTACCAAGGTACATTTCCCATAATAGTTTAAAATAATGTTTAATAACATGTATTTTCACAAACGTGTGTATATGTGTCCGTGTGTGTGTCATCCCTATCAGCTAATTATTCTGACCTGCATACATGTTGTAAAATAATCTTCCTCTTTCAAATATATTTACTGCAAAAAAAGCAGCGCTAGGAAAGTAGAGTGATTATAACAAAAGTGAATGGGTGGCATTTTCGATAGTTAAAGGTATGGTCAAATATAAAAAGGCAAGTGGTTTTCTTGGTACAGACTCTTGCATGGGGTGATATATATCTTGGTAAACCCTTACAGTGGTCTTTCCCTTGTTCCCTGAAAGTTCCTTGTGGATGAACTCTTTCCTGGGCAGGAGAAATCATCTGGTGATCTCACAGTTGTATGATACTAAGGACAAAGTCAGTTGAGAATTAAGAGGGGTGAGGGAGGAGAAACCCAGAAATGTCAAGTAATAGTAGCTACCACTTAAAAAATATTTACTGTATACACCAGGCACTAGCTAAGCACTTTACATGTTTTAGCTCATTTAATTTTTTATAATAATTGCAAGTAATAACTGTAAGTAATATACCCTATTTTACCAATGAAGAAGGAGAATTTCAGGGAATTAAATATGTTTAATGAGCTACAAATCCTGGAGCTAAGAAGTGGTAATGGGTCAAGAAGCTTAGTGTTGTGGGAAAGAGCATGGATTTTAGACTCAGATAGGCATGGTTTTTATATTGACCATTTAGTATTTCCTTCATATTTTTCCATTTCTCCTTATTGTTGTAATTACTTTTTGAATGTGATACCTATTTTCTTTTTTTTTTTTTAAGATTTTATTTATTTGACAGAGAGAGACACAGCGAGAGAGGGAACACAAGCAGGGGGAGTAGGAGAGGGAGAAGCAGGCTTCCCGCCGAGCAGGGAGCCCGATGTGGGCTCGATCCCAGGACCCTGGGATCATGACCTGAGCCGAAGGCAGACACTTAACGACTGAGCCACCCAGGCGCCCCACCTATTTTCTTTTCAAACGTTACCCTTTTTAGTTTATCCTTCCTCCCTCAGCAAGGCAAAGATCACAGTGGGTCCTTTATAGCATTGAGCATATCCAGGTGACCTCATAGTATGAAATCAAGTAGGATGATGATAAGTAGTATAATTAGTATGTCTGTAAAGAAAGTCCTATTTTGATAAAGTAATTATAATGAGAATTAAAGTTGGGAAAAATGGGAAGAAGTGTTAGTAATTTGAGAATAGATACCAAGACGGGCTGCTATGAAATTGTTCTACAGCCTATAAATAATGTAGGGTTTTCTATTTTCACATAATTACTTTGGTGCCCATAAAACAATGTAAATAGCCCTTTATCTATTAGAATATAAAACATTTGTTCAGTTGCATTGTCTTTCATTCTTATTGATTTGTATTACTAATAAATGGAGTTTTTTGTAGTATAACAAAAAGCTTCCTATTCAATTATATGATTTAGGAAGAGGACATAAAATTTAGACTTTTTTCATCATTGTCCAGTGTGGGACAGATTACATACCAATCTCTCTCTTTCTTTCTCTGTATGCATGTATATTGTATATTTATATATGTATATACACACATATTTGCAAATATATATCTATTTATATATGTATAGAAATTTTTATATACATGTATTTATATATACACACATATGTGTACATACATGTATCTCAAAAAATGTATAGACAAATTATATATACTTAAGTAGCAAGAAAGGAGAAGAAATGATTCCAAAATACTATCAGACATAAATTTTTTCCCGAATTGATGCTTTATGTGTTAATAAAACCACAGGAGTGCAGAGCTGGTATGGTTTATCTTCAAAGTCTTCATTTATTCACTGATGTTCAATAGTAGCAATAACAACTGATATCACTGTACCTCATCTCCATTTGGGAAAGGAATAACAATTTCCAAATTCCATTGAAAAGGAAAAGCAAAGTTTACCTGATTGTATGAGATCTCTTTTTAAATATGTAACATCAAAACTGTACAAGATTAAGACTAGACATGATTAAAAATATTCTGTGATGAATGTGTCTATATCACAATTATTTGATTTACTTACAGATTAAAAAATCATTATTTTTGCTCTTGTCATAGGTTTACCTTGTCTTTAGTTTCAACTGTTCGATAATCTTCATTATTTTTAATAGGTACATAAGAGATTCGTGTTGCCAGCATGCTTTGTTCTGATAAATAATTTTCTCTTTGCTTTGAAATAAGTAATTTGAATTTTATAGTTAACACTGATTTTTAAAGGATGAAATATCTGAAAATTCAGTTAAAAATTAAAATCTAAATAAAATTGCAGGGCGCTTGGGCGACTGTCTGTTGAGCAGCTAACTCTTGATCTTGGGTCAGGTCTGGATCTCACGGTTGTCGGTGTCAACCCTGCACTGGGTTCTGTGCTGGATATGGAGCCCACTTAAAAAAAAAAATCAAAATACCTAAATAAAACTGGTTATGTACTTTTTGAAATTTATATCCTCTTCTAATTATTTCTCAAATTAGCAGAAATTATATATATACATATATATTTACACATTTATATACGTTTCCATTTACTTTTAATTGGATTTTTATGAGTGTTTCTAAAATAATGGAGAAAAAACTAGATCTACAGTATATTTTAATTCTAAGCTAGTAGCCATAGTATTAGTAGTTACTGCTATTTGTTTTTTTTTTTTTTTTTTTTTTTTTTTTAGTTTCTGCTATTTGGTCATAAGATAAATTTCTTGGAAACTATTGACATCTGACTCTATATAAGGTGAAGAATGATCAAATGTAATTAATTATGGAAAATAAAACAATATAAAGTTACATAATAGGCTATGATGTCCTTTTACATCTTTATCAGTCTATCAATTTTGGTATCTTTACATTTTAGACATGATCTCCAACATCTCTGAATTGTCTCTTTCTGAGGGGAAGGAGACAAAATATACAAAATTATTAGAAATTTATTTTACATTTCGAGGTCTTCTGAGCAAGAAAAACTGGTAGAATTCTCTAACTTCAGAGTTTTGCTTTGATTTAAATAGGTTATCCACATATGCAGAAGACAACAGCTCTGAAACGACTCACTCTTCTCCATTTAAAACTGTGGAATGGAGAGCACTTTTCTAATTCTTTTGTATCCCACGTAGTCCTTGCTGTTTCATAAATACTTCCTGAGTGAGCTCTCAAGGGAATTACTTTTCTTTGATGTCTATTATCTTCTACTCTAAAATTCTTCCTAGATTTTTCTTAGATATTATGAGATTAGTATGGCTGTTACCACATTCTTTCTCCTGTTTTTATCCAAAGGTAGATTTTCTTGGATCTGTCCTTATATAAATGTTAAAGATACTAAGATTCTATAACCTAACCATCACATATGATTTAATCATCTTAATGTAATTTATGGACTTGAACAATCCTCTTACAGATTGCCCAACATTTACATACCTTAGTCCCATTCTACCACTAGAGGTCTTTGCCTTTGTATGGCTCAGAATTCACTTAATGATATTTTCAGAATATTGGATTAATGTGTCTGCCAGAACATTTATTAAGTTTGGAACAAAATTTCAAGATGATTGGTATCTGGAATTCCAGTGCAAAGGACAGATTACTTTTCTTCCTCTCTATTTGGGGCCACAGTTCAAAGAGTTTAGTTAAGAACTGCATGCAATGTTTTTTGCATATATTAAATATTAGGATTCAAGAAAGAAGGTAGATATAGATTAATGTAACTGAACTCACCGAATAAAGTCAGTTACTTCAAAAACTAGTTTTTAGTTTTATTTTATTTATACCTTGCAAAAGAGCTAATATCTGTGAAAGTTATTTAAGAAAAATACATAAATGTTAATTGTTTTATTTAAATATAATTGATCAATAACAAATTGGACTATTGCTTAAAAAAACAGAAGTCCAC
Source organism: Mirounga leonina (assembly GCF_011800145.1). Classification (NCBI taxonomy): domain Eukaryota; kingdom Metazoa; phylum Chordata; class Mammalia; order Carnivora; family Phocidae; genus Mirounga; species Mirounga leonina. Next base: position 67,067,913 of record NW_023270268.1, read on the forward strand.
AGTCTAGAGCACCTAGTAAAGGAAAAATTTAGAGAGAATTCAGTTAATTCAAATTCATAAACAGGAAAACTAGGGAAGTTAGAATATAAATTAAGAACAGATTACTGGAGTTGAATATATGTGAATTAGCAAAACCAAATTATTATGACTTTCTCCTTCCTTTGTGATAGCTTGGTTTATACATCCATTGATTACTTCAAGAAACCTATGCATTATTACCAAGAGAATGTGCTAAATATCATAAGTGAAGGAGGGTCTACAAATAAGAGTCTAAGTAATAACAGATCTCTTTTATTTCGGGGCCCAAAATGGTCACCAATCCATTGTCAACCTAGCATTTCAAGCCATGAGCACCAGTCTATGAGAAATGGAACTCAAATCGATACCTATTTGCCTTCCTATTTTTAGGAGTAAAGGTTTGATTAAATATTGTCTAAAAGGTACACATCCTTTTGTCTAACATAATCAGAACCCATCAATGGGCAAATGATTGAAAGGCGTTTATTTTAACTGAAATATTTCACCAATCTTTGATATAGGACCAGGGACTTTTTTTGAGTACTGTTCTAAGAGTTGAAATTCTAGATTTACTTTCCTGTTTAAGCCACACTAAGGATGCATCATTTAAGATTTCCAGGTTGTCTCCTCATCTTGGAGCAGGAAATAGTTGCTTGTAAAACAATTTGAGGGCAGATTTTTTTCCCCCTCTGTTGTCAGTATATTCCTCCCTTCCCTTTGTTAATAATCTCTTCAGTTATCTCTTCAAATATAATCCAACATTTTCATTTTATCAATTAAAATGTATGAGCCCAATGCATTCAGTTTTATTTTTATAGGAATAACTTTCTTTTACATTTAGTATGTTATTATTTACATAATGTTAATTACATGATGTAATTTTGTATATAATGGCACATGTCACTGGGATAAACATGTTTGGAAACAAAACAAGACCTCCTAGTAAAGGTAAACTCATTGGAGGGAATTGTTAAGGGTGTATGGGTATCTCCCAATTGGTTTAAGTAACAGAGTAGGAAAAATGCAGACTCCTCTAATGTATCTCAGACTCATTGCATCTGAATTTCTTCAGCAGATTTAAAATTTCCTCAGGTTATTCTTATACACATTCAATTTGATAACCACTGCTGGAATATTATAGAGCACTTGCTAGCTTTTAATAGAAGGGAGAAAAGTGCTATGCAGTAGAACAGCAATATAGAGGATAATTCTAAGAGAACCCTGTTGGAATATACTTTCCCTTTCCATCATTAGTGTAGTAGATATTTGTTAGGTTGACATTCTAAAATTTATTACTGCCTAATATCAGAACTTCTTTCCTATATGAGGGCAATTCCCTGTGAGCTTGGTAGGAAGCAACGCTTATCTCCCTCAACGGAAGTTGAATAGGTCCAGATAGTTTGTTCCAGAGTGAGGGGACAAGCATGTGACCTAAGTTAGCCAATTGGATGGTCTCTCCCAGGTCCTTAAATCTGAAATAAGTGACACAAAAATGTAAGGGCAATTCAAGATTATTCATGCTAGTTGCGGATCAAGACTCTGACAGTGGCAGAGTGAATGTTAAGAGACAGCAATGCTGCCATGGTAAAGGAATGTTCTCAGTGCAGTGGTGATGGTATCACTGTGTCAAATAGACATCAGTGTCATAAACTTGTTCCTATGGCAGAATCTTAGAAGTACTCTGTGATACTTAGCTTCTCTTGATTAGTGCCTGGGTCTCAATGTGTTTCATTACTTCTGTAAATTATAATATATATATAAATTATATATATATATATATATTTATTTATTGTAAATGTGTGTGTGTATATATACACATACTTTTTAAATATTTTACTTAACACATTTATTTTCTCCAGTTTTATTGAAATGGAATTAACATACAATATTGTATTAGTTTAAGATGCACAACATAATTAATGCATTTATATATTACAAAACGATTACCACAATGACTTTAGTTCACATCCATCACCTCATATAGTTACAGATTTGTGTGTGTGTGTGTGATGAGAACTTTTAAGATCTGCCCTCTTAGAAACTTTCAATTATCCAATGTAATATTGTTAACTATAGTCACCATGCTGTATATTTCATCCCGACTTATTTACCTTATAACTGGAAGTTTATGGAATTTTGTACCTCTTGGTCACCTGCACCCTTTCCCCTCACCACTCCCTCAATCCCACCCTGCTTCTGGCAACCACCAATCCCTGTTCTGTTTCTATGCTTTTGGGGTTATTTTTTTGGATTCCACATATAAATGAGATTCTACAGTATACACATTTTTAATAAATTTATATTTTCTTAAATTATACATGATTAGTTTTGATTGGTGTCCAAATGCACATGGACTTTGATTTGGGTATCTGTGGACCATTTTCAACCCTGACACCCATGACTAAGAGTGCAAATGAATACATCTTCTTTTCGAGTTCCCTAAGCAAAGAATAGATATTTCTACTATTTATTCACAATGTGTATTTTTTTTACATCAACTTCAACATAATAGAAATTTGCCTATCCAGTACGTACATTTTGAAAATAATTAATAAGACTGCAAAATTAGGTGATTTTAGTTTTTTTTTTAATTTGCATAGTAAACTGTATATGGATCCATTTGTTTACAGGTACAAACCACAGCATTTTATTTCCTTATACTAGCAAAAATAGTTACAGACAGTAATACTCCTGTAAATTGTGAACAAATTTACACAGCTAAGGAATAGCACCAGAGTTCCTTTAAAACATTATTTTTTGTCACATTTACAAAGTGAATGTTTAGTAAGTTAACGTGTAACAATTCTGTAAAATATGAAAGGTAATCCTCCTACTTTTTTAGAGTAATTTTACGTCAAAACATTCATTCCTTCATTATATACCTCCAACCTTTGTGATCAACATTCATAGCTCAGATAGTCACTCTACTTAGTTTTTTTTCTAGCTAAAGTTAAACACTTTATTGTTCTGTTAATTTCTACATTTTCAAATCATCTCAAATAAAATACTTGTTATTTAAGGAAGGCCATGCATTTTTTAGCTCAAGGAGGTTATTTTCAAACATCAACTAAATAAGTTATGTAAATCTTCAGGTTAAAAAATATCTATAGTTATTAAGGAAAATATGTATGTGTTTTTAATAACTATATAATTAATAAGTATTGTATATCTGGATACATTTGATGGAAAGTAGCATAAAACCCTACACAAAGTAGTGTCTTCACTCACATAATTGAAAGTCAAAGCAGATTTTAGGTTCAGCATCTCTATTATATGACCAGGGAATATGTTTCTGTCTCTCAGCTCTGCTTCCATGGTATCATGTCAAAGCTGATTTTCCTCCTGTTGGAAAAAGTGGATGTACCATTTTCAGATTTCATATCCATAACCCATACTATTCAAAAGCAGAAAAGGGATTAACTTTTAGTGGTCCTTTCAAAAAAGCAAGGAACCACTGCTCTTAGAGTCCTGCAGAAAGTCTCCCTTCAAATTCAATTCCCAACATATGCCCATTGTTGAAATAATCCATTTGATTAAGGAATTACCTTATGCTGAATTGATTAGGACTATGTTATCTGAGTCAATATTACGGTGATTGGAATCAAATGAGCCAAGTTTAACTGATACTATCAGGATCTACCCCTGGAGATTTTCCCACAAACCATAAGACATGTGGTGAAGACTGCATAGAATATTTATAGAAATTGTACTATATCCCCATAAAAAGTATATGACATAGATAAGATACACAAAAACATTTATAACAAAGCCAATATTTTCTAATAGTCTAAGATATATATGTATATATACACATATACATAAAATAAGGTGAAAAGTTTTGTAAAATATGAAATTAAATAATCTCATACCATAGAACGCATTCTAAATGCATTATATAGACAATACATTAAATAATAATTTATTCATTATGTGCTTAGCTTTCAACATAGACTGTAAACTCTTTTCTATCCTTACTCATATTAGATGTTAAATAAGGGCTGTTGAGTAGAAAAAGCAAAAAGATCAATATTGGCTCAATTACTTGCTTTGTTTAAATAGACACAGCCTAAATTATAAACCTTTGCCTTTAGAGTGAACTTTTCAAAACAAATAGTTCACATCCCTTTCACTATTGGAATAAAAAAAAATAAATGAAGAAAAACCTGAATTACTTATTTTGTTTGGTTTTGTGGTCTCAGCATTGCTGTTTACTAAAGGTAATGAAGGTAAGGAAAGAATAATGGAGAAAGGGAAAATGCAAATATTTGGAGTACAGATTAAAGGAAATGTATTGTTAAGTTAATTGACAAGAGTCTATAGGGCATTCAAATGAAATTGTCCTTGGAGGGTGCTGATGATAGAAACTCCCATACTAAGAGAAAATGACTTCTAAATAAGTTAAGAAAGAAAAGTCACCTAAATATTGAGGTCTAAGCCATTCATACAGGTGGAAGTAAGATGGAAAGAAAAAAACAGTGATGAAGTTAAAGACAAGAAAAAAATTATGTGAGTGTGGGAAAAAAGTGGTTAAATTCTGGAAGGTGCTAAGGATGTGTTAATCTTTGATTTCTCGGACCCCTTTTGATTCAGTGGGAAATTCTGGAGTGCAGAAATAAAATTTTTCTTTATTGGTAAGCCATTAAGCACTGCACCATTCAAGGGAGTCTTCCTTGAATATCTTAAAAGATATCCTCTTCTCAGGGAACTTCTCTTGAGAAATAATATAGCTAGATGGACTGAGAAGTCTTGAGACATAGAATACAGTTGTTAAGTCATTCTACTGTTCTCTGCTTTCTTTTATATGTAATTTTAATGCAAACAGAAATATTTTTGTTCATTTCTTGGGCTGTACCTCAGCAAGATGATCCATATTAAAACAAAACAAAAAACAAACCAAAAAAACCAGTAAGCTATAACGATTAACTTATTTTTTGTTTAGTGGAAAAATCTCACCTGCTACTCCAAACAGATTTTAAAACTTCGAACAGATGAACACAGGTATCCTAATTTTGTAATGCATACATCATGGGGACTGTTTCGCATGATTTTTCAACAGTGTCTTCCAAACGCAGCTAGTCACTTAAAAAACTGTCAAATCCACAGCATACATTGTACTCTGTCAATGTTAATAAGAGAGAATAGAGACCTGATTCCTATAGCAACATTAACCTTTCCCTTCCCACAGGGAAGTAAAACACTACAACTCATATCAATCATTTATTGCCCCATTGAAAATCACCCCCAAATTTAGTAGCTTAAAACTACTATTTATTTTGTCTGTAATTCTTCAGTATGGCCACCTAGGCTGGACTCAGCTGGGTGATTCTCCTGATCTGGGCCAGGCTGGGTATCTCTCGCCTGTGTTTATGTCTGCAACCAGTGCTTTGGCTACCAACTTGGCTGGGGGCTAGATAGTATAGGAGGGCCTCACTCAGCTGAACAGCTCCTCTCTATGTGTTCTCTTTTTTTCCAGCAGGCTAACAGGATCATTCACATGGTGGTTTGGCAGGATTCCAGAGAAAGAGAGGGAGCATGCAAGACCTTCTAAGGCATAGGCTCACCACAGAAGCCACATTCTACTGGTCAAAGCAAATATTAAGGCCAAACCAGAATAAGTAGGCAAGGGAATAGACTCCATTTGTTGATGGATTGGAGCTACAGTCATATTTTGAGGAGGCTTGCATAGAAGGAGAGGAATAATGACAGCCATTTTTGTAAACTATCTACACGTGTTATTTCATTCTCAGTTGTCTGAGGAGTGAGTTTGTGGCTTGGCAATATCACAATGGTCTTAATTCTCATTCTGCTCTTGCAAGTATAGACCAAATTCAAATTTAGTTGAAAAGATATGTGTACTATAAGTAGTGCAGCCGTGTATTTTGTGAATTGTCATGGACATAGTATCCAAGTCAAATGGTCTTTCCTAATGTTGATATACCTACAGCAGTCCACTGTTAACTATGGAGTACAGTTAGTATAATCCTTAAAAGTAGCCACAACTGTAAATATTGAGCTGGCTTTTTGTCTCTGCATGCAGCATGTATGCCTAATCAGTTTTGAAAGACATGGTTTATTATTTACTGTGATTTCATTTCAGAGTTTCTCAACATGAAGTATAATGAATGTTAACTCAAGTTTAAGATGGGTGGCATCCTATGCCCATTTCTTAATATAAGAAGGAACATTTGAAAGAGAGTCATCATTTCCATCATTAATTTGCTAATTCACACACAAGGAAATGACTCATGAAGACTTTAGCTCACTTTGTTTCAAAATTCATTTTCTTCAGTTTTCCTTTGCCTAAGCTGAATGGGAAAGATTTGTCAGTTGAGTAAAGATGCTTCATCTCCTTCACTGATGCTGTGGGAGTTATTAATTAGGTTTCTGAGTTTGGCACTGCTCTTTCCTGGTCGCCGTGATGTGTCGTTGAAACAGACCCATTAAGATGAGTGATGTGTGTTGTAATTTCATTAGTGTCATCAATAATGTATTACACTTTCCTTTTAGTAGTCTCTTTGTGTTGTGTGTGGGTCAGGATGACTGTATGAATTACATTTTAAGATCCAAATTGTTACAGATGAGGGAAGATAGGCATGAGGGTGGAATTAATGTTATTTTAAGCACGATAACTACAAAAATGATTTCAATTAAATAATATTTTAATTAGGTCTGATGTCTCTACATGCCATACTGAGATACATGTTGTGTGTATGCAAATAGGATGGTGATTTATTGAATTAATAACACAGTCCATTCTCTCTACAAGGAAACTTTCTGAACTGGACTACACAGGTGTATATAAGAGCAGGAATGGTTCGTTAAGGTATATAATTCCTTGTGATTGTAAAAGGCAGAGTCTTGACATGGAAACTCTTCAAGTGTATTTTCTTACTTTCTTTCCACCCTACTTTCCTGCCAGACATGAGTCTTTTGACTGGCTATTTGCCAATTCCCAGTCTACCCTACGCTGAAAAATATGACCCATCACTGAGAAAGCAAGACATATTTGAGTACTCTGATATAGTATATATTGTTGAAATCTTTTAACTCCATTTACTGAGGTTTAATGCTGATGACATAAATGGGAATACAAAGAGCTTTTGGCTTAGAAGCTTCCATCAGAATCATTGATCTAATTTGAAATATTTTCAAAGGCAAGAATAATTTGCATATTAAAAAATGGTACAGTAGTTTTGCCCTCCAAGGATGATCCTGGAGTACTTAAAGTTAATGATTGAATATGAAAGAAAGTTCTCAGAACTAAGAAATGTATGGAAATGTATGTGATGAAATGTAAAAACATGGCTGGGTTTTGATTTTTGTCTTCCATTCAAATATTAAAACTGAAATACTATGAGGGTACTTTTTTGAAAAAGGGCTCCAAATACAGAAATTTATTTTATATAAGTAGGAAGCTAAATGGTACACATTTAGTACACAAAAGAAAGATAGGAAAAGATGAGCTACTTCTGGAAATCAGTAGGAGAAATTTTTCTTCTCATGAAAATTTAAAGATATTTTTGTTATCCCTAATTTGTTTATAAGATAAAGCAATCTATCCAGGTAAAAAAAAAAAAAAAAAACTTCTATCACAATAAAGATCAACTAACTTAAGTTATACCAGCAGCTCCCTAAAATGAAAGTTTTCTCTTACATTATGATGAAAGAATCTGGTCACTTATCTTCAAGTAGAATCTTAATATCTGTAGTTTTATGCTGATTTGTATCCCGTTTGGGTAGAAATGGATATGAGTGTTTATCTTACATAATAGCTTGCCACAGCTTACTACTTGAAATATGTAGCATATGGAAAATGTGTTTAGCTCCTTGTGGAATTTCACAAACCAAAAAAGGATCCATTTCTATTCACATGGCTTGTTTACAGTCATTATAAAAGTATGTTACTGTGTTGCTTACTACTTAGAAAAAGCAAATATTGGCGCACTGTAGACTCTATTGCATTGGTCTTTAAGAAGTATATGTATTGCTTTCCCGTTTAAAAAAAAGAGAGATTATATTTCTTGTGTTTTAGACCTAAACATTCTTTTAAGGATCTATTTTTAGTCTTCGACCTTATCACTCTTCTAGATACTTTATAGCAGTTATGCTGAAATTTTACATATATATATTAGAGATTGTGCTCATGCTTAAATGAATTATCATTGAGGGATTAATCTTGTAACCTTTTATGAGCATGTTTTATTAATATCTTATCATTAAATTTAATATTAATAATATTTAACATTTAATAACCATAGAATGTGTATGTAGGAATATATTTTGTGCCAGTGGGTTTTGAAAATGTGCAAAGGTCACTATACTAGTATAAAAATTATTAAACATGCTCCCCATAATATATTAATTGCACTCATTCAGTTCATTTAAGAGGCAGTTCTGGATAACCAAGATTATAATACTTTTGTTTGTCAGCATGCTTAACAATATGCCTTCCAGGAATGGAAGTATTTGGTATAGCTTTTCAAAATATCTGTTGCACTCTTACATTCTGGAAATATATTTCCCGAGAAATGATTTATAATTAAACAGAAAACTGATAAAGTAGAAGGAGAGAATTTAAAACTATAACTATTATACTAATTTAGTTATTCTTATTGGTAAAGCAGTATATGTTGTCTATAAAAGAGTACCTTTTAATTGATTGAATAATTAAAGTATATTTTAAACTGTTTTTATCTTCAAAAGATCTTATTAAATCATTTACCTTTCATATATATATATTTGTTTGTTTGTTTAAATGGCTCACTATGAATTTAAACATTTGGTAGGTATCCTGACACTAAAAATCCACTCTTTTTTTAAAAATGGCAATTGAAAAAGATTATGTAAAGATGAAAAAAATAACTTTTATATAGGCTATGTCAGGTAGGAGAATACATGTGACTATCTGAAGCAGTTTTATCTCCATTTGGAAAAATTCCATGGTGGTATCAAGGTTCCTCTGTATTATTTGGTTTCTTTTATTTCCCACCCCCCCTTAATGATGCAAAACGAGTAAAAATATTTAGGGAAATTGTCTTTAGGTATTTCACTAATTCTCACTATTTTAAGTTATTTTAATAAAATCAAAACTTATACATAGAAACATGTACATACGGATACTGTACATATGTACATGTATAATGGCTTGCACGATTACATTAGCATGGTTGAATGGCTACTTCTGACAATCCCTTTAATTTTATGAACACTATGGGAATGGCAGAAGGGAAATCTCTATTCTAAAAAGAGTGTTCTAATTATGGAAACAGATCCCAATTTTTGGATCGGAGTACAACTTATGACCAGAGAATTATACATGATCCACTTGCTACTCCATTTGGAAGATGTTTTTCTCCCTCCCATATTCAGGGAATATATGTTTCCTAATACAAGTTTTATACCTGAATTCAAGAATATTTGGAATCTAGAGAATACCTTTCTTGCTCTGGGGTTTACTAGTTTACTAGTTTACTCATAGGCACAAAAATCAAGAATATTAGATCATTAGCGATAGTTCTCATTTTAGATGATCTTTTTTGAAAATTCATTGAAATAGCCTCAGAGTTTAAAGATCTTCTGCCCTACTGCCACCCACTATGTACTTACTGTCAACTTAGATTTTTCTCCAAAGACAGAAATTTAAGACAGTTTTATTCTTAAATAGTTAATGCTTAAGATGCAAAATAAAATGGATTGATGTAATTTACACCAATATTATTGAGGATCTACTAAGTTCCCATCACTGAACTAAGCCTGATAAAAATTTAGGTAATTAAATCACCATGACTGAAGATCTCCTATGTTCACAACACTAAATGAGACCCGATAAAGAAGTAAACCTGGTGTGTAAAGCAATGATATCCTGGCATGTCCTTTAAAATATAGGGTACAGGGTCCCACCACAGAGAAGGAAAGACCCTGAAAAGATGGGGAAGTCACTATCATCAGAGACCAGTTATATACATAAAGAAAAGAGATGACTTGCAGGATTCTGGTGTGAGTGAGTAGGTAGATTCAGTACACCACAGAGTACAAAGTGGGAAGTTCAGGAGAAGCTGAGATAGAGGAGTTAGGATGAGATAGGAAACAAGAATTCAGAACTCTCTATAAATGGAGGTTAGTTTCAGGGAAGGTATAAATTAGTTAAATCTGTACCATAGCCCTCACTTCATCTTCTCAAAATTAACCATCACTGTGTAACTCACATCTTTGTCCCCTTTCATCTGGACTAAGTGGTTCTCCAGGCTTTGTATTACAAAGTGATCATGCCAAATAAAATCTCATAACCTTTCTCTTTTGCTTAAAACCTTTCACCGGTTTCTTATGTCTGTAAGAAAAAGTGTGATTTCCTCCACTTGGTATGGAAGGGCCGATAGGATGGCTGGGCTCCCTCTCCCAGCTCCGGTACAGCTGCCCTTGCTGGCCTTGCACATTGTTCATACAGAAACTCTGGTATTGATCCACTGGGCAGACCAAGCTATTCTATTTATATCTGCCTCTCTCATTAGACCATGGAATTTCAGTTAATTTGGGCTGGGAATAAGTTAAATGATGTAATAATCCATAGTTTTCTGCCAAAATGCATCTCTTTCTATCTATCAATGATAAAAGGGAGCACTTTAGATTTGCCCAAGGCCAAATTCTTCTTTCTAAGAAATTTGGATAAATTTCAGGGCACCATTTAATATACACTCCACACTTATGAGAAGATAGCATTCTAAATATCAAATATATACAAAAGAAGAGAGAATGTATAATGCATTCTATTATCCAATTTCAACAATTTTTAACTAATGGTCAATCTTGTTCCATCCATACTGTCCATGGCTCTACTCCCCTTTTTCTTCCCGGATGTTCTGAAGCAAAATCCTAGACATGATATAACCTTTCATTCGCAAATATTACTATATGTATTTCTAGAAAATAAGGACATTTTTGAAAACATACTGAAAATACCATCATCACACCTAAAATATTAACAATTCCTTAATATTAACAAATCTCCAATTAGTATTCAATTTTGCACTGCTTCTCATTCTTTAAACACTTTGAGTAAAAACCTGGTGAAGTCTCTACTTCATGACTGGTTGATATGTTTCTTTTGGTCTAAAGCAGTTGTCCATCAGGGGCAATTTTGCCCTGTAAGGGACAATTTTGGCAGTCTGGAGACATTTTTCATTTTCACAACTGCTATAGACTGAATGTTTGTATCCTCCCAAAATACATGAGTTAAAACCCTAACCCCAATGAGATGGTATTTGTAGGTGGGATCTTTGGGAGCTAATTAAGGTTAGATGAGTTCATGCAGGTGGGGCCCTCATATTGGGACAATTGCCCTCATAAAAAGAGGAGAAGAGGGGCGCCTGGGTGGCTCAGTCGTTAAGTGTCTGCCTTCAGCTCAGGTCATGATCCCAGGGTCCTGGGATCGAGCCCCACATTGGGCTCCCTGCTCAGTGGGGAGCCTGCTTCTCCCTCTCTCCCTCCCCCTGCTTGTGTTCCCTCTCTCGCTGTGTCTCTCTCTGTCAAATAAATAAATAAAATAAAATAAAAAAAAAAAAAAAGAGGAGAAGACACAGGATCTGTGTGTGTGTGTGTGTGCACCAGGCAAGGACTTGTGAGAACAGAAACAGGAAGAAGACTCCAACCAAGAGCCCAGCCGTGCTGGCACCTTGGTTTCAGACACCCAACCTCAGAACTGTGAGAAATAAACCTTTGTTGGTCAAGCCACACAGTGTATAGTATTCTGTTATAGCAGCCTGAATTCACCGACACAACTAAAGGGGAGTGCTGCTGGTATCTAGTGGCTAGAGGCCAGGGATACTGCTAAACATCCTGCAATGCATAGGACAGCTACACAATAAAGAATCACCCAGCTCCAAATGTCAAGAGCCCGAGGTTGACAAACCCTAGTCTGGAGGTTTTCCTTCACCTATATTTTATTGCTGTTATTTGTTGAATAAGCTGGATCATTTGTCCTACAGAGTTCCCCACAGTTCACATTTGCTAATAACACATCGTTTTATCATTTAAGGTATTTCTCTGTCTCCTGTATTTATTGGCAATTAGATTTAGAAGCTTCATCAGATTCAGATTCAACTTTTTCAGCAAAACTACTTTATTCTGTTTCATAGATAGTATTGTACACTTCCATGAGGGGGCATGTAATGTCTAACGATCTCTCATCACTATGGGAAGCTTGATGACCAATGTCGTATCCATTAAATCATTAGAAGTTGAAAAAATGTTGATAAGTGTATTTTTATAATTTCTTCATTTACTGCAAATGTCACTGTTTCTTGGAAATAGTTATTACAATGTTCGATATGAAAAGACTATTGTGCCTAGGACATTTACACATTCCTTATTTCTTTTTAGAAATATACTGTACCACCTTGATGAGAAGACAAGCCAGTTTTCAATCCTCCTGGAGGCGCAGGAGCGCTGCAAGTTACTTGCCTCAAATGAGACCCTTCAAGAAGCCCTGTCAAAGGTGTTGAACAGCATTAATTCAGCTCAGGTTTACTTCAAAGCAGGACTTGATGTGTTCGAGAGTGTCTTGGTTGGAAAGAACTGAGAAAACTCTCAGCATTTTAAGAAGTTTGTTTACAATTCCTCAAGCAAAAGCTCTAATCTAACAGGATTTTCTGACATTGAAGACTTCCCCCCAGTGACTTTTTATACAAGTCTAAAGCTATTATGACATTGTGTTTTTAAATGTACATTTAAAAGAGCATTTTGCACATTTAATATTTTCTTATATCGACATCTCTGAATATGTCAAAGCAAGTTATTGAAATAATCCTTAAGATTTATCTATTAAAAAGAAATCTGCTGTATTTTTATATATATAAAATATGTGGGGGGAAAAGTTCCAAGAAGTTCTGGACAATCTTCACTCCTAGGGATAAAACATATAGGAACAGAAGTTATTCCCTATGTTACAGCTTTTAATGACCTAGTTTCTATAATAGATGTGGAGAGTTGATATGGTTTCAGATTAACTTCACTAGTAAGTATTCAATATGAAGAATCCAAGTATTCCGACTGACTGATTGGTCGACCAAAACCACTTTGAATGTTTCTATTTTATGAAATGAAGTGCCTGTTCGTCATACAACTAGATGTAGTAATACACTGGTTATGAAATTGTATTTTTTAAGTATTAATGAAAAAAAGAGCCATAAACATTCCAGGGGAATATCTCAAAGTAGTTGCACAGAGCAATTTAAATGCAAATTTTTTCCTAACAACTTATAAGGTGACTAGCTTTGAAACCCCTAATTTGCCTCAGTTGATTTTGTACAAATTTCAGGAGTGATATAAGTCTTATGAGGGAGAAAATATTTCTGATTTCTTCTTCTGTTGGTTCTGTTGGAAGCACTGAAACCCAGCTACTCTGAAATGAAAGCATTTTGCATCACTCTTCCTTCTTGTATCTTTTCTGAAACTCCTTCTTGTAAGGCGGTTTTAACAGAATACCATGTAATCTCCACAGGAAAGTAGCAAAATGTCTCTTTGAAAACCCAAACTATCTTAAAAAGCATCGAATTGCTATTTCTGCCACTGACAAAAAGGACTTACAATGAAAGAAATAGTTGTTTGATCAATGAAAAACTTCTTAATTCTGTGAAGAAACTTTTGATATTTTTCCTTCTTTATGCTTCCTTGTGACTAAGATGAAAGTAGCAGATATTCATGCTTCTAATTTTATGCAGAAAATACAGTGTTACTATAAGAGTGTGTCTTCCCCACACTTCAATTCTTCTCTCATGTGGAAAATGAAGTTTTTCCTATTGACATTGTCATGAAATGGCCCGAGCATCCACTATTTCCCCCAAAGCCTAAAATTCTGTCTGTTAGGTGACAGTTTAAACTTTGAGCTTTATCCTTAGAAATGTGCTTCTGGTATTGAATAAAGCAATTCCCCTTAGGAAACATATCCTCAGTATATTTTATGTGCATCGTCTCTACCTAACACAACACCCTCTGTAGCTACTCCACCAGAGCAACATTACAGCCAACGCTTGTGTGTCGGAGTCTCCAGTTTTTATGGATAAGCATAAACCTACTCTTAGTTTAAAGGAAAGCTACAGTTGAGGAGAAAGAATTAATCAGTATTGATTAATTGATTTATAAGGGTCAGCTGTTCCTATCATAAGTAATGTTGATATGCTCAAGGCAAAGAGGAGAATTGATGCAATTAGCTAGATAATTCGAACAGAAATCCATTTTCCTATGAATTGCTTGTGCACACATATTTTTAAGTGACCAATGAAGCTACCTTACAAATTTTTTAAAACCAATGTGCTTGTTTGAAAATATTTCCCATGTTGAGGAGTATCTACACGGAAAGGCTAAGAGGACCAGCCTCCTGCGTGCCGCCACATCAGTGCCCTCGTTCGCTCCGCAGAAATCAATAGCAGAACAGAGGTGAGAAGACACATACAAACACCATTTGTGGCCAAATAAGAGAATGCTTTCTGCCAAAGGATCTTCCATATTTAACCAAGCTTCAGTGTGTTCTTCCAGTTTTTCATTTAGAGTTGAAGTTAATTTAAAGCAAGCAACATTTTGGCATCGAAGCTGAATTTAAAGCAAGCAAAAACAAATAATTATTAGTTCGGTAGTTTATCATTTTAAAACAAAATCCTAAGGAAACTTACTCCCTTAGTCTGTAAGACTGTCGAAAGCACAAAATACATGTTTGTACTTTTTTGTCTAAAGATTGCGTACCTACGTAAACCACACTGCATAGATAAAAATCTCATATTATGTATTCTCCCTTCTAGATTATATGATATTTGCTATTTGAAAAAAAACTAAAGTTAACTATGTACTAGTGTGTTTTTATTAGTCTATTTAAGAGATTATGTGAAGAAAGTAAATTATAGTTAAAACAGATGTCCACTAAATCTATAGATGCTGCTTTAGATCTTTGACTGCAACAAACCTCTTAACTAGAACATCACTGCTATGGGGTTCCTCTAAATTTATATCATTTTATTTTTTTTCCCTAACAAATCCAAGTAAATAAAATCCTATGGAAGTTAATAACAACTGTTTTTGGTGAATTGATAGTAGGTTTAAACTGTTGTGGAGATATCTGGGTGCCTGGTGCTTCTCACAATCTGTACATAGAATGGCTCCAGGGCATAAAGAGTCACAAATGGTTATTCTCCCAAGAAAATGTGGCAGATGTTCGCCACTTAAATTTGGGTTCAGGAAGAGTATACGTGAGCTACTGCCCTTTGCGGAAAAGCAGAGGTTCTGTAAAAAAAAAGCGTAAGTGACATTCTGGTCTAAGCCCTAGGAAATTACCTTCAGCCAGAGAAAGAAAGCATTGTCACTCCGATCAGATGCAGTGAGTGAAGCCAAGGTGATTAGCAACATGGATATAGTCACAGGTTTAGTTAGAAAAAACACTAAACTAAAAAGCACTGGAATTTAATTTCTCTGCTTTCCCATGCAATATATCCAACTCTCTCCCTGAGGTGCTAGGGCTGCACATGACTTTTTCCAGTGCATTCTATGTAACTAGCCATTCAACCAGAGGCTATATGGGGTGGAATCACTGCTTTTAAGTAAGGGCTAGCTCATTCTCTAACTACACATGAAAAACAAAACTGTCTATCCTAGGGAACCCAGGAAAAGGACACCAAGACTGGGTACTTTGAGGAAATGGGGAGAGTCTTTACATGACAACAGAAGTCAGGAAGGAGGGCACTGAGTAAAGTGCTTTTCTGAGAGGACATTTTAGCTCTATATTAAATCAGCAATCTAAATCAGTGTTTCCCAAAATGTGGATTTGGAGGAGTGAGGCTTAGGAATACTCATCTTTAGCAAAATTGCCCAGATAATACTTAAGTACACTGAAATTTAAGAATTTCTAATCTACACTGATCCTGGCTCTTCAGAAAACATTACTTGGTAATATATACACATAAAATAAAAGTTACAATAACAGAAAGGACCTAAAACTTTGCTATTAATGGCACCATTAGAAAAAAAGAGAACCCATTGCGTCTCTCAAGAAAGGATGCAGACACAGCTAACATCTGTGCTTACTACATGTCAGGCAGTGTTACAGAATTTTTCACAGATGTGTTTCTTCTAATTGAACCACCACAATAACCCATTTTATTTTTTTTATTTTTATTTTTTAAATTAAAAAAAAATTTAAGATTTTATTTATTTGCGAGAGAGACAATGAGAGACAGAGAGCGGGAGAGGGAGGAGGGTCAGAGGGAGAAGCAGACTCCCTGACGAGCAGGGAGCCAGATGTGGGACTTGATCCCGGGACTCCAGGATCATGACCTGAGCCAAAGGCAGTTGCTTAACCAACTGAGCCACCCAGGCGCCCGTCACAATAACCCATTTTAAAAATGAAGACATTTGGTTGAGCGACTTGTCCCAAATTCCACAACTAAAGAAAATGGCTGAGGTGTCTCCCTGCTGGGCTATCTGGTACGCAGTCCCGTGTTCCTCACACTGAGTGCTGCAGAAAACATCCAGAGAATCTTTTGGTTATAGAACATGATGCAACTGAAAATTTTAATGTATTTCTACACAACTGATCAGACTGTGTAGTCTGCCACTTTACTGGTTTAATTAAAGAGTTTGAAGAAACAAATTACATCGTTCCCCATGATGTTTGCCCACCCTAGCAATGGTGGGCGTGTGTAGATAAATTAGAAGCTATCTATAAAAGCATTAAGAATAAGTGTACCATTATAAAATATCATGGTACTAGATGAAACAACATAAAAAGATATGAGAAGCCACATATTTCACAATTGCCTCCTCAAAATATCTGTATAATTTCACTGAGGGAAAAAAAAAAAGAGCAGGTGCTGGGATTTACAACCACGGTTTTGTATCATCCTTAAAGAGTCAGAAAAACTAATTGATTTTTTAAAATAAATATATATATATATATATATATGGCATACAGTAGATTTCCCCATTGAAAAAATAGGTGCATGAAAATAAAATAAACAATGAATGATCTGTTACATCTGCCTAATAATGAATCAGCAACTTTGCCTCAAATGAAAAACTAGAATTATTTGCACAATAAGTTGGTAGACCCAGGCAAAAATGTTCTCAAGAGACATTCTGTGGAATGTGTAATTAATTACTCCAAAAATTAATCTTTCTCTGAGGGTAGCACATTGTCATCTCATTGGTTTAATAGGCTATTTAAATGTGCCTTAGCCACACGTTCTCCTAGTAGAAAAGAATTATTTTAAACTGCCAATCCATGTGTTGAGCGGAAGGGAAATGGATCCACATATTCCAATAAATATATCAGCAACATAACTGTTCCATCACGAGATCATGGATGTAACCCAAGGGAAAGCTAAACAAACAATGTGAAATTTAAAGAAAAGAAATACTCTGCCTACCTGCTAGTGAATCTGTATTTCTTGCATAAATTTAAATTGCAGGCTTAAAAAAGCCTCAGAATCTGCAATTCTGAAAGATGTTTTAAAACTTCACAGAGTGCTAGGCACCCCATCAAATACAAATATTTTTCAGTTAAGTGAGTTTTGTGCAATTCAGAATCACAGGTGGCAAGAACTTGAAAAGACAATTGCAAAAAAAATCTTTAAAATGTAGCCTTTTCTGGTCATCACCATATCCGCTCAATTTTCTGTTTTCTCTTTCTAGATATACACTAGCAATGGGATTAGTAATTTTAGGATCTATTCATCTCAATATATATTTATCTGTTAATCAGCCAGTTTTATTTCCATAATTCCTTTCCATTATCCTTTGAAGATACACACTGAAATGCCTTTAGCATACCTGGGACTGCCAAGAATCTCAAGACCTTGCTCATTATGAGATGACATTTTTCTTAAAGACATTTATAATCTCATATGCAGATTGTATCTAAATTTACAAAGCAAAGGATTAAATTGAGGCACTTTCAGGGAGCATTCAAGAAAAAGGAGTTGCTTCAAATTTTAATATACTTCAGGTTAGATTATTTTGTGTTTGAATTATATAGTTATATAATTTTCTGTAACCAAAATGGTAATTTTGATGTTTTCAGCCAAAATCCAATCAATGAAGCCAAGGAACTGCGTGGCTACTCTAATTTCTTAAGCAGGATTCCGTCAAGAATTAATTCAGGAGCAGTAGATTCAGTGCCTACATCTAGACAATGCTTTAATGAGTATAGACAGAGCCTAGCAGTATTCCATCTACTTCCTTTGATGTCATAAGCCAATAAGCATGGAGGTAGCTTTTCTCAGAAGGAAGCAGATTTTATTTCCCAGGGGCTAATTAATATGCACCACCTCCGTCCCCAGAGAACCCCACAGGTGGTTGTACTATGCCATATGTCAGGTGCTATGTTCCAGCAAGCTCAAGAGATTAATATACAATCATTATTATGAATTATGTTGCATTGAAGTTAATGTCGGTCTTTTGTTCTAATTAAAGTACAAACTTGGCATCTGAATAGAAGCTTAGCTAGAGAAGTGGAGTTAAAGAGTCTCTGTTTTAATGAACTACATATATTTTTCAATCAAAATGTGTAATTATTTAATTATCTGTTCTACTAAGTATATAATTCTTTCTTTAAAGAATCTTTCTTCAATATGCTACTATGCAGATGAACACTACTCGGAGTGTGTTTTATCTTTTGAAATTCTTAGCCATTGTCGAATCATGCTTTCATTACGTATGCGGTACTGTTTTATTCATATTAATAATTATTATTTCTTTATCTTTACATCAAGCTGCTGCACATGGACTACCTTACTCTGAAAGTCAGAAAAAAAATGTGATTACAAAGACAGTTTTATCATATCTGTTTAATAAGAAACAAACACATAAACAAGCAAAAAAAATATTTTACTATACCATTGCAAATTGTCTGCAGGAAGCAAAATACCCAGATGGTTAAGTGTAGCTCATATCCTTATATTCCAAAGATGTTATAAATAATCCCATTTAAAAGCTGAGATAGGACTCTATTAGGTGATTTAGTGTTTACATTTCACACAAAAAGATTTAGTGGCAAATATATCCCGCACATTTTAACTTGCTACTTGGAGAATATGAATAGATTATATTCAGAAAAGAAAAAAGATTTCTAGGACACTTTGAAGGGATAGTTTGTTTTTGTAGACCTCTAGAAAATCAGCTATTATCATTTTGATAATAGTTTCATATATGTGTTTAAAATGTTAACGTATGCCAGGCATTTTTAATCATGCCTTCAGTGTAGCGATATTTAGGTATATAAAACATTATAATAAATAAAATGTCTCAATTGTATAACAGTAAAAAAAATATGGTCTTTAAGAATGGTGATGAGCAGGGGAAGATTTAGAAATTAACGGGATAAATTTGGAAGACAATCTCTCCAATTAAATTTGCTTTGATTAAAAACAAATATCTCTCAAGGGGTATCCCAGTTACTAAATTGCACTAAACTATTACAGTATTGAATATTGTTCAAAATAATTTGATTATCATTTGTGATTCAGAAATCTTTTCTTCATACAGAAATTTCATTGTCATTGTCTTTGCTGTGATTGATTTTTTATGATGTTGATTTAAAGGCACATGTCTGTGATTTTTTAAATTACTATATAGGGTTGAATGTCTAATTTCTATAGTGTGTAGATGCCCACCAGGAACTTAGTGCTTTCTATATTTAACCCAAGTGTGATCTCTATTTATTTTACAACATGTTAATGTATTATTCCCATGACTCAATATGCAGCTTACAAGGGAAAGTATATTGTGATCTGGAGTGACAAAAAATGGGTTGGAATACCACATCCATTAAGAATATGAATGAATATTTTATATTTCAGTTGCTTAATATTTGCACATAATTGAAAACATAGTACTATGAAATAAAGTCATCTTTCAAGAAATATGTTCTGATTCAGAAATGCAGTATGTGCAGTGAAATGGTAATGCTTAAAACACCCATTTAAAAATATTAAATACAGGTGAAAACCATTGCTATACTGTGTTTTGTTATGACAAGATATGTAGCATTTTAAATATGCAAAATGAATATTAGTTATTAATGTGTATTCTTAATGGATTAACTTTATGTAATGCATATCACACCCAAAGAGGAATAAGCCTTGCCCAGAGAACATTCTATAAGGTTTTATCATGTTCTTCTTTGCCTTCCATTCTTTTCTCAAACATGCAGTTCTCATACCGGGCCATTTAGGTTTGCAGGTTGTGCCAAGTTTTAACATCAGGTAGCGGTATTTCTATCAACTCCCATGCTAAAGAGTTTTGTTTCCTCAAATTAGCTCAAAAAAAGACTGTCAGTTATTCCTCACACAAAAAGTGTTCTCTGTTTGCATGACACAGATTTCACTCATTCAGTCATCAAACATTGACAAAGAGCCTATTCTAGGCCCGGTGCTCTATTAAGTGCTAGAGATATAACGACAATTAGCACAATTTTACCTTCTAGGACTTCATAGGATATAACACTTCAGTTTAGCTAATGACAATACTAGATACAGAGGTACTCACACATGGTGTATGGCAAGGATATTGACAGAGAAGATATGTTCAGGATACAAACCCATCTCAGTGGGCCTTTGTTGAGGCTCTTTAAGGAAAAGTGAGTTTCTCCCAAAGCCTTGCTATATGATAGCTAGTATTTATTGGGGGCTTACCATAGAGTCAGGTATAGATATAAAAGTTCAGAAAAAAACAATCTGCAGAATAATATATTATTCTATGCATGAAGTAAAAATGTACAAAATTATATATTATTCATGGGTATGTATATATATATATATATATATATTCAAAGTATGAAAATACAGACTAAAAAAATAAATACCTAATTTAATGCATGGTAGTAGGTGGGAAATAAGTGCTAAAGATAGGGGTACAGAATACAATGTGACTGTAATGTTTTATTTCTTTTTTACAGAAAAAGGAATCTAAGCAATATAATAAAATAGTAAAGTTAGTATATTAGGTTATTATTCTCATTTCTTTACCTCCTCCCTTGTCAGTTTGGATGGTGGACATATGTGCTTGTTATGAAATTCTTACTAGCTTTCTGGATTAAAAATAAAATCCTCAAAGGAACAGAAACTCCCAATAAGATAGTCTGATCCTGGAGCCCACACTTAACAACCATGAACCTAACCTGCCTTTCTAAATGACACAATTTTATAAGCACAGTCCCTTTCCTCTCCTTCTTTCAACTATACTAATCTTACAAAGGCAGAGCATTATTATAAGGCCTTCTGATATCCTAAATGCTCACAGACATAATTTCAGCAGTTATATTTTTTACCCATTTTTTTTTTCTTTTTCAATGCTTCCCTATCTCAGTAATACACCGGACTCTCTAATCAAAAGTGGTAATCATCTTTGATCCTTTCATTTCCCTTTCTCCCTACATCCAGGCTATCAGACCGTTGTGTTGGCTCTGCTGCAAAATACAGCCCGAACCTGCACACTTCTCCATCTCCACTGCTACCATCCTACTCCATGCCAACTTCTCCTGCCCCCTGCCCTGCACTAGCTGGTATGAGTATTTCAAGCAAAGGGGATTTTATTTTATTATTATTTTTTAAAGACTTTATTTATTTCTGAGAGAGAGAAAGAGAGAGAGCGCACAAGCAGGGGGAGGGGCAGGCAGAGGGAGAGGGCGAAGCAGACTCCCTACTGAGCAGGGAGCCTGATGTGGGGCTCAATCCCAGGACCCCGGGATCATGACCTGAGCTTAAGGCAGACGCTTAACCAACTGAGCCACTCAGGGGTCCCAACAAAGGGGATTTTAAAATAGGAAAATGGTTACAAAATTATTGCAAGGGCTAGTGTAACCAAAAGGTGAAGGTATTGCTTCTTAGAGATCAGTAGGTGAATGGGAGTCTTTCGATTGGAAGAATGTCACTAAGAGATCAGTAACTGCAGGAACTGCTACTGACCTTAGGGCTGGAACAGCTTGAAGGCAGAAATCTGTGATAAACCAGGAGCCAACATTCTCCTGACAATTGGAAACTTGGTTGCTGCAGGTGGTGGAGCCACTGAGCACAGAGCTTAAAGAATAGCCACAAAGTTGATCTGAAGTCTAGGAGCCCACACACCCTCTGCCTCTTCTACCAGAAGCGTGGAAAAACAAAAATCTTCCATACTTTCTAGACTTCTACTCCCTTGCAAGGGCCGGTCATTGGCAAGGTCAAACTGGAATCCAGCAGGCAGAGGAGGCTCTGAAATGTGCGTTCGTGCTTCTAGCCTCAGCATTATGGGGGCGTATATGGGGGGAGGGGGTGGGTGTGGGACAGAGTCCACACAGACCATGGCTACCACAGTCTCCAAATGAGCCTCTATTTTTCTATGAATGAATAAGTGAATGACCTCTTTTATCCACATGTTTTGAGATTCCTTGAATTTTTCTCTAGTCTATGGATGTCACTTACCCACATGATCTCTAATAAAATAACTCAAAATGACTTTAGTGTAATATTCCTACACCATTCCATAACCAACAAAATGGCTAGCCCCAATGCAGAGCTAAGAGAGCACAGACCTGTAAACACATAGCTACAGTGAAGCCTTAAGTCTTATAATGGAGGCTAAGAATGATAAAAAGAGAGCAGAGAATAAAAGTAATTAAATCATGTGGAACCCAAGAAAGATTTCTCAGAAAAAGAAATATTGGAGTCTGAAGAGTGAATAGAAGTCCTTCAGAGGAGAGGAAGAATGGCATCGCTGAGAAAGGGAGCAGTGTATGTAAGTCACACAGGAGAGAAAGCACAAGGCATTCCCATAATTTTCTGCTTTGAAGTTTCTGGGTTTTTTTTCCCCCCTCAACTTCAGTAGAGCTTATGATTTTTTATTGTGCTTTTTGTGCAAAGAGCAACCTGCAGACTGCTTATTTATTACTTTAGACACCATTTGATTTTATGAAATCCCTAAGTTGGCTAATTTACATAGGGTACATACTGAACAGATTTCCATCAAAATACAGAAGGTGGTTTCCCATTATCTAAAGCATAAAATCCAATGCCTTAGGACAATATCTGAGATCCTGCATGGGGACTCCCACTCCTACTATTCTTCCTCTATTCTTGCCGCATCTCCCCCCACATCTCCTTTTCTACCCAAGCTGATGGGCCTGATGTTTCCCGTGTGTGCCATCCTTTCTCATGTCTTAGTGACATTCTTGCAATCAAAAGACTCCCATTCACCTACATATGATACCCATCTCTTTTTTCCAAAATAAAGGAAGTCATCTTATTAATGAAGTCATCTCAACCTGACTTTCTTTGAAAAATTATTCAAAATTGCCTCATAGCACATGATTTTATCACATGGGGTTCTTATATTTCCTGGGATCTGATGAGTCAGTTCTTCGTGGATTCTGTGGGCCACCGTGAATTATGTCTCTGAGGTGGTCTTTGATTGAGCAACTCAGAGTTGGTTTCTTTTTTTTCCCCAAAACAAAAACAAAAACAAAACAAAACAAAGAAAAAGTAAAAAAAAAAAAAAATACCACCAGATTCCTAGGCAAAACTGATACAAGGCCAGAAAGGTGGTGGTGATGGGTTGGGTTGGGGAAGGATGAAGTAAATGAACACTGTATTATTGCCTGCAGCTTCAGTGCCAAATCTTTTTGCATTTAAGCTTCTTAGCTAGACTAAGAAAAAGTTCTTCATTTGATATGTTTTGGGCTGTCTGATCAAGGAGGCAGAAAGTTATGCTCTATTTAATATTAAAAACCCAAACTACCTAATACTTGACTATTCGAAGTGCCCTTCTCTGCTTACTTCAAATATGTCATAACCTCTTGCTTCCTTTTCCCTTTCCTCTCAGTGGATCATCTCACTTCTTCCTTCTTCAAACATAGAAACAGAACTATATTTCCATGCAAACTTTCCTCCTTCCTTCCTGCATGTTAGAGCAGTCTTGCATATACAATCTCATTTAAGAAAAGACAAGATCAACAATAACAGCAAATATCAACAGCCTTTCTCAGATCTGTATCTCTCTTTCAGGCACTTACCTTTGCCTCTCCTTTATAATTAAACTTTTTTTTTTTTCCAGAGTTGCTAAATACCACCGTCCTCTTCCCCTAATCTCCCAAGTATGCCTCATTCCTTGACAATCTGACGTTACTCTATTCAACATAATTTTAAATAGTCACAATGTAAGCCCTCTAAGCAAGGTGAACTGTAATTTATTGTACAAACCAGGACTCCTTTTAAAAAGTAAAAGGATGCATTATGAATAATTATGCTGGGAAATCAGGCTTCTGGAGTATCTGGTTCAGGAAATGCGATCAGCCTTTTACCTTTAAGGCACTGTGTGCAATGAATATGTTTCAATTCTCATCTTTTATGACTCCAATGATACTCAAGTCTTCCGACATTTCTACTTCCTTGGAATAATATTTTCCCTTGGCTTCCATAAGACAGCATTCATTAGCCTGTTTTTTTTTGTTGTTGTTGTTTTGTTGTTTGTTTCCATCTACTAAACTTTTTCTTTATTTCTGGGTTGCCCTCCTTTATTTAATATTAAGTGCTGCATTTCTGAAGGTTCATTCCCAGGTGCCCTTTTCTTCTCACGATACTTGGTAGAACATCTGGAAATATCTAAGCCCATATCTTTTAGGAAAGTTATTTATAAGCAACTAATAAATTTCTATCCCCAGCCCAGATGTTTCCTGCTATCTCTAACCACAAATACCTTCCTCACATCCTTAGCTGACCTCAAAAGCAGCTGAATTCAACTCATGAATACTCCTTTCAGGATTTCTTGTTTGTCTAAGTGACTGGCTCCATTATCCATTCAATTTATAACTTAGAAGCATAGGATTCATCAGTGGCACTGCCTTTTCCCTCACCCGCCCTCCCTCCAACCCAGTATCAAGTACTGGTGATTTTGTGTCTTAAATGTCTTAAGAATCCACTTACTTCTGTTTCTCTAGCTTTTCATGCCGCTTCCCAATCTTTCAAACTACTTGCTCTTTCATTTGGATCAGTACAGAAATCACTCAACTAGGAGTGCCAGGATGGCTCAGTCCATTAAGCAGCCAAGCTGCAGACTTCTGATTTTGGCTCAGGTCATGATCTCATGGTTGTGAGATTGAGCCCCGCCCCCCTAAGATTCTCCCTCTCTCCCCCTCCCTTTGCCCCTCTCCCTGCCCATTCGTGTGTGCATGCGCATGCACTCTCTAAAAAAAAAAAAGAAAAAAAAAGAAATCACTCAGTCACCTTGCACAGATTCTTGCCCCAC
Source organism: Mirounga leonina (assembly GCF_011800145.1). Classification (NCBI taxonomy): domain Eukaryota; kingdom Metazoa; phylum Chordata; class Mammalia; order Carnivora; family Phocidae; genus Mirounga; species Mirounga leonina. Next base: position 67,093,182 of record NW_023270268.1, read on the forward strand.
TCAAATTCATCCTTCTCATTGAATCCATAAACGACTATCGATCTATCATTTATCTATCTATCTATCATCTATCTATCTATCCTGTATTTGATTTGAAAAATGAACCAAGTCATTTTTATTACCCAGTCTTTGAACAGTTTCAAAGACCATTTTTGCAAGACCTAAAATTGACCCTTTGAGGAAATAAGACCACAGAAGAAAGGAGGAGTTTTGTTGAGGGTTGTGGATTCACTACAGATATTATTTCTCTCCTTCACTGTTACTTTAAAACAATAGTTCAAAAAATGTCTACAATAATAACCATTTACAGGTAAAGTAGAATCAGAGAATAAGAAGTTTCAACATTCCTCCCTGCTCCACCAAAATGATTCTTCTCTTAAGAAATTGAGAATTGGGACAGTTAATGTATATATTTGTATCTTAATGAAAAGATCTCTGCATTCTGGTATTTAATGGTCCCGTAAAACAATGACTGATTTTTTTTATGTGCATACTTTGAGCAAAATAAGCTACTGCACACTGTACCCAAGATGAAAAGGGCTCACAATAAGATCTTTATGCACTCGTCCTTAGATATAGAGAGAAAACAAAGAATCACCAAACTGTTAAGAGAAGCCTAAAACAGCTAAAGAAATAAAAACCAACAAATGCCTAAAGAAAAAGAGAACCTCCCCAATTTTTAATCAATATATTATGATATATTTGAGAAGATGTTATTTTCATAAATGTATAATTGGGAAAATCAGAAAGCAAGAAAAATTCTTGAAAATTAAAATAGGATTGTAAAAATAAAATAAATCATAAAATGAATATGAGAGGTCATTTTCTCAGGGAAATAAGACCAAAAACATAATAGAGAAAAAAATATAGCAGAGAAGAAAAAAGATAAGATCAATCCAAGAAGTCCAACAACAATAATAAATAAATATATCAACTAATGCTTGTATCCATTAAGAATTAACTGTTTTGGAAATTATTCTCCCACTGTAAACAACTAGAAAACAGGATATACCATATGAAACAATTGTTTTGAGACATTAGACAATAAGCAACCACAAAATGAGATATCTGAGGGAAGTCAAACAAATAAGGTAAGCCCTATAATTGCCCCAAATCACTGCCAAAAGGCAATTTCCAGGATATAATACAAAGAGGAAAATGATAATAGAGAAGAGAATATTGGACAAATACAGCTTTCAATATCTGAGACATGAATCTTTGCCTGAATACTGGAATTCTAAATATTGGATAGAATTCCAAGTGGCTACTAAAAGAATCACCAGAAAACAGGAGGCTGAATGAGCTCTGGGATGGGAATAGTGGAGAGAAGTTGCAATGCTCAGGGACTTGGGTAGAATCTTCCAAAGTCCTCATTAGTAATGAGCAAAATGAATCCTAGGCCAAAGGCTGCTCTGGGCACTTCCAAACCAAACTGAAAGCAAGACTTGAAAGGATTAAACTAATCCAATGTAATTTAACTGCATGCTTGAACAAAGTACATTTTTTAAAAGAATACAAGAAAATCTACTACCTAACAATGTAAAAGCTACAATGTGAAGCATCTAGTAAAAAATTGTCTGTGTGAGGGCGCCTGGGTGGCTCAGTTGGTTAAGCGACTGCCTTCGGCTCAGGTCATGATCCTGGAGTGCCGGGATCGAGTCCTGCATCGGGCTCCCTGCTCAGCAGGGAGTCTGCTTCTCCCTCTGATCCTCCCCCATCTCATGCTCTCTCTCTCTGTCTCATTCTCTCTCTCAAATAAATAAATAAAATCTTAAAAAAAAAAATTGTCTCTGTGCACAGGAGCAAGAAAATATGACACTTAATTACACTAAAACGAGTCAGTGGAAAGAAATTAGAAATAACAAAAGTTATGGAATTAGTAGATAATTATATTAAAATAGTTATCATAATATTCTCCATATGCTCAAAACTATAAAAGAAAATACAAAAATGATGAGGAGAGAAATGGAAGTTATTTAAAAAAACCTAAATAAAACTTCTAGAAATTTGGGGAAATAAAAATATATATACCCAAATGATTACCAGTAAATTATACACTGAAAAAAAAATCAATGAAATTAAAATCTTGCAAGATAATCTACTCAAATTAGAGACAACAAAGACTGAAAGAGATAAATAAACGAGCAGCAGTGACCTGTGGGTCAATGTCAAATTATCTAACATAATAGAACAGAAACTGGTGGTCCAGAAGGAGAAGAAAGACATGGGGAGCAGGTGAAGATGTTTGTAGAAATAATAAAATGACCAGCAAAAATATATCAAATTTGATGAAAACTATAAACCTATAATTTCAAAAAGCTTAAGCAACCCACAAATGGGACAAACATACAAAAAAGCACACTAAGGTCCATCATAATCAAACTGGTGAAAACTAATGATAAAATATCTTAAAAGCAGTTGGAGGGAAGAAACTAACACAAAATAATGGAGGCTATTTTGATAAAGTGAAAGCATGTTCATTATGAGTTCTCACTGATTTTCCAACAAAATAATGAACAGTTTATCACCATACATATGCTGTAAAATTTTAAAGCACCAAGTTCAAATAATCCTAAAAGTTCTAGAAAGTAAAACAAAACACAAAGCAAAGCAGTATTTTTTAGAAAGCTCAATTATAAATGGTCCTCTATAAAGGAATGAGTACTGCAGTGCCTGGGTGGCTCAGTTGTTAAGCATTTGCCTTCAGCTCAAGTCATGATCCCAAGGTCCTGGAATCGAGTCCCACATCAGGGCTCCCTGCTCAGCAGGAAGCCTGCTTCTCCCTGCTTGTTTTCCCTGTATCGCTATGTCTCTCTCTCTGTCAAATAAATAAAAAATAAAATCTTTAAAAAAATAAAGGAATGAGTACTAATGAGTACTAAGCATCAGACTTTCATCAACAACTCCTAAATTTTATCCTACAACTCTATGAGCAATTAACTCCTTTTTTTTAAGTTTTGTTTTATTTTGTTTTGTTTTTAGAGATAGAGCTTGTGCTTGTGAGCATGCACAGAAGGGAAGGGGAGAGAGAGAATCTTAAGCAGGACCCACCCCCAGCTCAGAGCCTGACACAGGGCTTAATGTCACAACCCTGAGATCATGACCTGATCCAAAATCAAGAGTCAGACACTTATCAACTGAGCCACCTAAGCACTCAGCAATTAACTCTTAATATGATGTATTAGGGTTCTCCAGAGAAACAGAAACAATAAGAGATACATATGTATATATATCCAGAAAGCGATTTATTATAAGGTATTGGCTCATGTGACTATGGAGGCTGAGAAGTCCCATGATCTGCCATCCGGAGCTGGAGACCCAGTCAGTGGGTCAGTGATTTTCTTAGAAGGCCTGAGGGCTGGGAGGTACAGATACAGATTCCAGTTTGAGTCTGAAGGCCTAAGAATCAGGAGCATCCAGGGCAGAAGTTTGATATCCCAGCTCTACAGTCAAAATGAATTTAATTTTTCTCTGCCTTTTTGTTCAGTTTAAGTCCTTCAGGAATTAGATGATGCCCGCTCACATTAGGGAAAGCCACCTGCTTTACTCAGTCTACCAATTCAAATGCTAATCTCTTCCAGAAACACCATCATAGACACATACAGAAATAATGTGTATGTAACACAGATAGGGCATCCATGGTCCAGTCAAGGTGACATAAAAATTAACGACCACACATGTCTTAGGCCGCCATATGTATTTTGGCCCTTCCCGCATTTCTAGTTTTCTGTTCTCTAGTCTTACTGGCCTTTTGTTTTAAGTTTGAACTTTCCTGGCACCTCCCTGTCACAGTGCTTTACACATACTGTTTCCACTGCTAGGGGTGCTCTTACCTTCTCTGTTTACTAGTTAGCTCCTCCTGCTCATTCTTCAGATTCCAGTTAGATTTTCACCTTTTCATGAAATTGTGCCCAAACATAACAAATACCTCATTGTTTGTTCCCATAGCAACATGTACTTGTCTGTCACAGAATGTATTACAGCCGTAATTTTACATTTGTGTGAGTGTGTGATCAATCGCCCCACTAGAATGTAGGTTTCGTGAACATTGCATCAGTCTTTTACCGTTTTATCTCAAATGCCTCATGTGTGTGGCACCAAGTACTCATCCACTATATATTTGTTCATTAAATGGTTAAAAGAAAATATAAATTAAAAACCTGCTTGAAACAGTCCACATGGTCTTACTCCCCTTGTCTGGAGTGAGGAAAAGACAGTCACACACCTCTTTGTGGTTGAACATGTCGACAAGCCCAGGGAAAGTTTTGTCCCCCTCCCGTGATCTTGTCCACTTGGCTGAACACTGTGTGCTCCCCCTCGTGGGAGAGGTGGTAAGAAGCAAAAAGTAAGAGAGCAGTGTCTGTACTTCCTTCGAGTCATCTCTAATGTCACTTCCATCTTTAAAGTTAGATGTTTATGTAGCTTTTTCTTGGAAATCACTCCATTTTCTACTTTAAGATATTTGTGGAAAACTCTTGTCCAGGAATGCATTGTTTCTATTTTATTTGTTGCTATAAAATTTCATCTACTTCTAACTCCTTTTATCATTTTGATGGAGTGTTAAAATGGTAAGGGGAAAAATGTTTTATCCATCATCTTGAAATGGAAGATCTCCATTTAGTCTACATTTCAACGGTATTTTTTTTTTAATATTTTATGTATTCACTTGAGAGAGAGAGAAGATGAGTGAGGGGAGAGGTGGAGGGAGAGGGAGAAACAGACTCCCCACTGAGCAGGGAACCTGACACAGAGCTTGATCCCAGGACCCAGAGATCATGACCTGAGCCAAAGGCAGATGCTTAACCGACTGAGCCACCCAAGTGCCACTCAATAGTATTTTCAAGTTGCTTTACAAAAAAATACCAATTTCTAATGCAACTGACAGCGAGTAAAAAAATGCATATTTTCTTCATATCTGACAATAAATGGGAATTATGGAAGGGAAGAGAGGTTATGAGGATATTAAAGTGCAAAAAAATATTATAAGGTTAAAAAATAATAATATAAGTTGGAATTCTAAAGCAAAGACCACTGTGAACAGTTGTAGGATAACATAATCTGAAGTAACATTAGAACTTGAGCCATGTAGGAAGTAAATAGATTTGAAGCTATAACCTCTTTCAATTTTTGCTAAGGCAAAGTAATTATTTGCAAAAGACACCTACATCAATATATATACTATTGCCCCAATTTCTCTAACAGGAAATTATTTAGATCATCCAGGATAAAAGAGTCAGGAGGTATTTCGATCATAATCAAAGTAGGTATAAAACATATTGGCTCTATTTGCTTAATGGGTGCAACTAAATTTATGATGCCCATAACACCATCAGCTTAATTAGGAAATATAATTCTTACTTCCTTAGGTTACCTATGGCTAGGGATCCTTGATGAAATTATGTTTTGAAACCTTAGTCTCTTTAGGGCACCCTGGTGTGTGAAAGGCTGTAACTAGAAATTGTTCTGGGATTTTTCTCAAGTTACCTATACTGAAGACTTTTTATGAGTACATAACACCACCACTGCCTTAAAACAAAAAGACAATTATTTATTAGAAATAGGAAATACATTCGCTTAAGCATTGTCTATCAGGTCTTCTTATTTAATTCTCTGCAAAACAATATCTCACTGATATTGTTTTTTGAAATGTGTGTATAAGGCGAAAGATTTGTGCGATCTGAAGAGAAACCAGAGTTGCACCCTGAATGCGCCCGATCTCGTCTGAAATGTTTGTATAGATAATCTCACCCCTCTCACCAACAAACTCCATGAGAACATGAGAGTTCTTTTTTCTTTCGACTTGCTCTATTACCAGAATCTAGAGCTTGACTTGGTACTCAATAAATATTGAATGAATAGTTTCCCTAGAAAAGTATTGAAAATAACAAAATATAATTATTTAGTTGATGTAATGAATGAGTTGTGTATTCAACAAGAAAATGTAGTTGTCCTTTAAAAACATTATTTTTAGGTTTGTCATATTGATCATAATTTATATAAAAATGGGAAGTGATAGGTAATAGGCTATATAACAAACCAAATCCCAAGAGACTGGACTAAAAGAGTGAAATGAGTGAAAAATATAACTCCAAAAATGCAAGATATAGGATACTTAACTTAGCATCAGTATATCTATCAAGAAATATTAAAAATAAAAAAGGCCTAGTGGTGCTAGTTGATTTAATTTTCATAAAAGCAAATGTGATGGAACTGTCAAAATGTGTTAATTTATTTTTATACTGTAGTCATAGGGCAAGGGAGGTGATGGCCCACCTATTTTTCATGACAGAGCAAGGAGAGCATTTTACTCAGTACCATGCACCAATTTAAAAGAAAACTGATAAGCCATACTTTATACAGAGGAACATGACCAGAATGTTGAAAAGTAAAGGAAACGTGTTGGTTTCCAGCTAAAAGATAGAGATCTAAAGATACACTATAGCTTTTCTGATCCATCGTGAATCCTCAAAAAATGGAAGGAAAGAAATTAATAACAAAACAAGGAAAGGAAAAAAAAAAAAGGTAATCTAAGCTGGAAGAGTTTCCCTGAGTGGATCATGAACCATGAAAAATCCCAGAAATCCAACAATACATAGAGAAGAACAATATTAAAAAGGTGGCCATTATAGCCTCAATGGGGATAATCAGAGCTAAAGGAAAATCAGAAGCAATTTAGAGGGAGAAATTTGGGGACCAACAGCATTAGTTTCCAGGTGGGTCAGCATCTGCAAACACTACCACCATTTTCTCCATACAGCCCCATCTGGGTATCTGCCTCCATGTTTAAGCCGTGAGTGGAGGAACATGAGTCACAGAGACAGAAGAGTGCTCTTGAGGATTGTCCATACCAGGGACATGTGGAGAGAACCCATTCTCAGAAGAAAGGTGGTCTATACCTCCACACCAACATATTTTGCCATTCCCACAAACTTGCCTTCTGTCCACCCCCAACACCTAGTCTGTAAAAATTAGTGGTAAAAGGGTCAAAAAGAGAATTTCAACGACCAAAAGTAAGCAGACTGGAGTGTTATATTAAATATTTAAAGTTGTGAGAGATATATGAGGATATTGCAGTCATAAAATTCAATTAAGTCATGTGCTTCCAGTAGGAATATGGTGGCAGCTGAGATTTGAATATCTTCATATTCTTCTGAAAAAAAGGAAGATGAAAAGCACAAACAAATTGTATGTTTATTTAAGGTTGAAGAAAACTTAGAAGCTTCAAACTGCAGGTAAGTGAAGGAAATCAGAGGCTGGCCGGAAGCCCATACAGGAAGTTGAAATGATACTGTGAGGAAAAAGTGGACTGCAAAGACTCTAATCAATGGAAAATCTCAGAAATCTCTAGAAAATTTTCACACCCAAAAGGAGTAGGAAAGCCTATCCTGAGAAGCAAGTGCTGTGAGTTCAGCTGAGGTGGAAGAGTTTAAGCACTGGGGAAAGAAGGAATAAGCTTGCAGATTGTTCAGGGGACTCAGAGGAGGTGGAGCTCAGAAAACATCAGAAAATAAGTGACAAGTTCTGGATCACTTGTTGATGGCAGCCTGTGAGAAAATCGTGAAAGAACAGAGCTGAAGGGATAAGCTCTGAACCAAGATGGGTTCTGAGAATCAGGGAGGGGAGGGGTGCCTGGGTGGCTCAGTTGGTTAAGGTAAAGTGTCTGCCTTCCACTCAGGTCATGATCCCAGGGCACTGGGATCGAGCCCCATGTTGGGGCTCCCTGCTTAGCGGGGAGCCTGCTTCTCCCTCTTCCTCTTCCACTCTGCCCCATTTGTGTTCTCTCTTGCTCCTGTTCTCTTCTGATCACTCTGCTTTCTCTCTCTCTTAAATAAATAAATAAATAAATAAATAATCTTAAAAAAAAAAGAGTCAGGGAGGGGAGACTCAATGATGCCATATTATCAGAAAAAAATAATCTATTGATGTAGAAGGAAGTGGGAAACCTTTGAGCCTTAAGTCTGAAAAACCTCTCAGGCCTCTCCCTGCTTCTCTGCAGAAGTCTTGTGCTAAGAGTTCAAGAAAACCCAACTCATATATTTATGAGAACAAAAAAGAATATGCATACAAAGATGTGATAAGTAAAAAAAAAGTTGATAAAAGAGTTCAACTTGTCTACAGATTATAAAAAATTCTGTAGAAAAAATTCTATTCTCTAGCTATGGATTGATCAATTTATCATTCTATCTGCCTTGTCTCACAAAGAACACCATGAAAGGAAAAAGAAAAGAAGATGGAGGACAGACTGGGAGGTACCACCCAACCTTCTCCTCCCTTCCCCTTCTGTTCCATGATATTGGAGCTGAAAGTCTATGTATTCCTAGAGGAGATAAGCTTTGAGTCAAGTAGATTATAATTTTTTTCAAACTTTGAAACAAAGTCTCTGCTGTAATGAGGTGGGTTTTTTTGTTTTGTTTTGTTTTGATTTTTAATAAAAGTAAAAGAAAAGATAGGAATCACAAAGATGTCTTTTCAGAAGCTCCTTATTCAGCTGTTGACAGGAATTTGACAGAGCACAGTAGGAAGCAGTAATTGGGAAAATAAAAGTTTTACCTTAATCAAACCAATCACATGATCTCATTTGATTTCACAGCATGAGTGCAGGTTTTAATATTATCCCCATTTTATGGTCAAGAAATCTTGGGCTCAGAAAAGTTAAGCTTGATCATAAGTGAACTGGCTGATACAAAAACTGAAATCTTCCAAGCTCAAATGCCATGCTATTTTACTGTCTTGCTAGCTTGAAAAGTGTACAACCAATATAGGCCATTTATGTCTTTTATTAATATAATAAAATTTCACTATATCCCTACATTTCAAAGTACTTTCTATATTTTTAATGTTGATTTCAAATACTACCTTTTCTCTAAAATCTATAATCCTCCAGTTAGAATTCATCTTCCCCTACAGAATTGACCTCTTCTCCCACAATCTCATAGAATGTTAAGAGTTTTGTTCTAGTCTGCTTGTGTCAGTGTATGTATGTCTGCTCGGTTCCCACTAGATAGTTTCTTAGTAGTAAAGGCACAGTATAATACTTTTTTATATTGCTAATAGTACATAGTACATTATTTTGTTCCTATTAAGTATTTGAGTTTGTCTAAACTAAATAATACATACAAGTATTTTAAATGTCTTGAAGAATAAGGCTATTGAGTGTCTAATCCTGGTTTGATTTACAGACTTTTACCCATGGTATTAGTTGTTCAGTAATTTATTTATTTGAAAGGATGAATCGGTGTTAAGGGATAAGGAAAATTAAGAATAGAGAAATTTAATATAAATATTAATACAAAAATAACAATAAACTATTAGACATGTAGACAAACCCTGGAACTATTTGTTCATTCTCTGCAATGGATTGGGCATTATCTTAAAGCAAATCCCCTAGTATCTGCATAAAGTCATCTGTTATCTCTCATAATGGTTAATTTATATGTCAATTTGACTGGGACACTGGGTGCCCAGATCTTTGGTTAAATCTTACGTGGAATGTGTCTGTGAAGGTGTTTCTGGTTGAAATTAACTTTTGAATCAATAGACTGAGGAAAGTAGATTGCCCTCCTCAGTGCTAGAGGGTTTCATCCAATCCACTGGAGACCTGAGTAGAACAACAATAACAAAAAACTAAAAGGGTATTTCCTCTCTCTTACTGACTATCGTTGAGCTGGGACATCAGTCTTCTACTCAGACTCAGAATTGAACCTAAACTTACACATCAGCCCTGTGAGTCTCCAGCTGCAGATCTTGGGACTTCTCAGATTCCCTAACTATTAGCTCTTGTCTCTTTCTCTTTCTGTCTCTGCCTCTTTCTCTCTATATATCCTATTAGTTCTGTTTTTCTGGAGAACCAAGACTAATACACCCCTGATATTCCTATGTGAGTTTTTTATTAGTATAAGCAAACTGCCACAAATTTTGCAACTTAAAATAACAGTCATTTATTATCTCACAGTAGATCAGTAGTCCAGGCACAACATAGGTGGGTCCACTGCTGCAATAAGACGTTCGCCATGTCTACAGTCTTATTTGAGGCTTGGAATCCTTTTACAAGCACATGTGGTTGTTGGCAGTATTCACTTTCTTGCAACTGTGTAAGTCATGGAGGTTTGTTTCTTAAGGCCAGCAGGAAAATGTCTCCAAACTCAAGGAAAGACTAATCTCTCTTTTAAAGGGTTCACTTGATTTGGTATACCCACTGGATAACTGCTTTTTGAATAAGTCAAAGTAAAACCAACCAGGAACCTGAATTACATCTGCAAAATCTGCTCACTTTTGCCACATCTTAAAATTTTGCTTCCCTAGCCCAGTTAATTGTTTTAGATGGTCTCTGAAATGTTCTTCGAATCTTCTTTGCCTTTAGTGTCTGGTTTGTTGATATAAAAATTCTAGAGAGCCTAAGAACTTCAAAAATGAAATGGTTCTCAAAGTTTAAGATCCATAGAAGTATCCAGAATGGAACTTGAAATATCACAATATCAGAAAAAAAATAATAAAGCCCCAGAAAAGACTGAAAAAACAATGACAACGACAGCTTTATTTCTTACTATTTGTTAGAGCAAAGGGTGTTCTATAATCTACATAAAGTGAGGTTAAAGACATTTAATATATCCTGTCAAATTAATTCATGCCCCCTTAAAACATAAACGTGTAGTTAAGACATTAAAAATACATTTATTCTTTTGTTCCTTATAATATTGAATGAAAAAGTTACATAGAAGATGGATTTCTATCTCACACTGAATATTTTAAGACCAAGAAAAATGATTTTATAGGATACTCAGATTGTCAAGCACATAATTCAAACCATCACCATGATTTCTATTTTGATGATGACAGTAACTTCATGACATGCAGTGCTTTTCGTTATGTAACAATGTTTATGAAGAACCATAGCTATTTCAATTTCCAGGAAAAGGGAATATTTTCTATCCTAACTCTTTGCTTCCAGCACACTGTGTGTGACATACATCACCAATTTGCGTAGAATAATCATTTGTCAATCATCTCTTGACTTATTTTTTTTAAAGTCTCATGTGGAAAATAAACAAAGCAGGCTGGCAAATCAGTTGGATCTTTTCTAGGAAGTATTAGCATGAAAAGTTGAATTAACTTCACTTTCTTGGTCTGCCATCTTGTCTCCATCCCTTCTCCTCTACGGGAGAAACACATGGCATATGCCAGCTTATCCAGATGAAATTCAATCATTTAGCAGTTAGTTAAGCTCTGATGGCATCTGACCACAGTGAATTTCCTCCTCATTCATTGCTGGTAAAAGACTGTAAAGATCTTTCCAGAAATTTGAGTGGGTAGATCACAAGAAAACCCATTAATTTTCGGCTCAGGTCATGATTTCAGGGTTGTGAGATTAAGCCCCATGTTGGGCTCTTTTCTCAGTGGGGAGTCTGCTAGAGATTCTCTCTCTCTCTTCCTCTGCCCCTCCACCCACTCACGCTCTCTCTCTCTCAAATAAATAAATAAATAAATATTTAAAAAAGGAAAAAAGAAAAACCCATGGCTAAAGGGATTTTGAGTACTGATTACCTATAGGACTTTGGTGATTGCTTAAAAAAAATAAGAAAACAATGGATGGAAAAGGAAAGAAATGAGAAAATGATGAATATTTTAATTACTTGAAAAAAATCATATCAAATTAATTATATCCAGCCATCATTCTCTCAAGAACTAGCTCACTAGGAATAACGTTTACAGTCTTACATAGGACCATATCCTTGGAGAAAACTTTCAGTTTTTTTCTCCAATCCACAGTCACTTGTATATTACATAAATCTTTATATACAGTAATAGTCAGGAACCCAAGCAATCTATCATATTTGATCAAGACAAGCATAAATCACTTATTCATGATTTACCATTCCTAACTTGATTCATTGATTCATCTCCAGACAAGACAAGGTCAATAAAAAAAAAAAATGATTAAGCTTCTTGCCCTTAAGAGAGAACAGCTTAACCAACAAATTCATCTTCACATCTGACCTCATGAATTTTGACACTGGGAATACTGTAAAAATAGAAATAACCCTTATAGATGGTCCCTCAAATGGAAATGTTGGTGTAAGAGATAAAATAGTAGAAAGATTAACAATGAACATACCATGGGTGTGTCACAGCCATCCTGGTTGTCAACATGAGACAATCTGAATCAGCTAACATGGAATCACCTATTTTATCACGATTTATTTTCAATAATTTTTCTGCTTTAATTAATGGTTTTTCTTTTCACTTTTATTTCTCCCCAATTTCCTACCCTGGGGCATCCTAAGTTTTCACATATACCTTCATCACACATATGTAATGGTGTTTGACCATGGATTTGTACATAGTCTTGGCTCAAGCTGCTACTAAAAAAAAATAAATAAAAAAGACTAGGTGGCTTAAGCAATAGATATTTATTTCTCATAGTCCAAGGCTAGGGTAGGGCTAGGATGTCCAAGATCCAAATGCCAGCAGATTTGATTCCTGGTGAGAACTCTCTTCCTGGCTTATAGGTCATTGCCCTCTTGCTGAGTCCTTAATGGCAGGGGAAAAAGGGAGCTCTGGTCTTTCTCTTCTTATAGACACTAATCCTATCATGGGGCACACCCTCATCTAAACTTAATTACCTCCCGAAGACCTCACTTCCAAATACCATCACATTGGAGATTAGAGCTTCAACATACAGATTTTGGGGACACAATTCAATATGTAGCATATACCCAGGTAATATGGTGTATGTGTTGTTTAAATGTAGAAAATAAATCTGATAATTATACTCTGTTAAAAAATGCCTAGATGGCTGAATTGATTTTTTCGTGGAGTTCTGGGTTATTTTCAAATTTCTTAGCATAAAATTACAAGATACTTTCACTACCTGACCCCAATCTATGTGGTTTCTATATTCTCTCCCCTCTGGCATTCTGCCTTCTAGCTGTGATGTGTTTCTATACCCTTCACTCAAAATGTCTGATTCTTTCAACTGCTTTTGCACATACTGTTTCCTCTGCCTGAAATGTCCTTCATCCCTTATGCATTATGATAAACCCTTATCCATTGTTCAAAACCAAGTCCCACCAGAGTCTTTTCTTACCCACCCCCCAATAGAGCTAATTCCCTTCTCTACTTCCATTTCATCCTGTTTATACATCTATCACAACATCAAAGCCATGACTTTTCCAATTATTTGGTTATGTGTCTATTTCTTCTATTAAACTGTGACGTCCTTGGGGACAAGGGTAATTGATAACAAAACCTTTTAATTCAGCGAAATCAGAACTGTGCCTGACCCACAGTAACACTCACTATATGAAGAATGAATGAATGAATGAATGAATGAACTATTAATTTAGGCCACATAGAGCAGTAGGAGACCAGTTGCTTCTCATTTCTTCTTGTCCTATAAATACTTGTCCCTGTTTCACACAATCTCCACTTTCTAGTCTCTTTAGAGTTGCCGTGGTTATACTACTTCAGCCTTGCAAACCTGCTACTTAGTTTCATCCTTCCCTGATGCCTGCTGCCAGAGAACTAGATGTTCTAACTCCTATAACACCTAAGTAGTGTTTTCCAAACTTGCTTAACTATAAAGCTTGCTGATGGTCCTTATTAAAAATACAAATTCTTGAGCCCAGTCTCAGACCTACTAAATATGAGGCTTCAGGAAATGAGCTCAGTAATCTGCATTTTTTTTAAAGATTTTATTTATTTATTTGACAAAGAGTGACACAGCGAGAGAGGGAACACAAGCAGGGGGAGTGGGAGAGGGAGAAGCAGGCTTCCCGCCGAACAGGGAGCCCGATGCGGGGCTCAATCCCAGGACCCTGGGATCATGACCTGAGCTGAAGGCAGATGCTTAACGACTGAGCCACCCAGGTGCCCCGAGTAATCTGCATTTTTAAACATGTTTCCCAGATGATTCTGAAGAAGGTAAGTAAGAATACACAAACAGAGGGTAAAACGGGCTGTTCCTTCTGTTTTGGGACAACTTCTTCCTCTAGTGGCCAATGTCTTAGCTTGGGACCTCAATAAGCAATAGTTCAGCTTCCTGAGACCTAGAAAGAAGCCTCACTTGAATGTCTTCCCATAGCCGGGTACTTCAAGCTTTTAGGAAAATTGGAAACCCCTCCAATGGACCCCAAACATCTCCATACTCCTTCTTCCATGCACAAGTTAGTGTAGAAACTTGATCCTGCTGCCTCTACTCTTAGATGCTCTCTGAAGTTCTGTTTCCTAGGTGCTGCAGCTGCTGCTGCCAAATCCCAGCCCAGCTCTGGGTGTTGGCAGTCTGCAAACTAACTCTGATGGGCTGTGACAGCTCATGCTCTGTCGGTTTATCCTTAATCAGACTAGACCCTGAGGATGTATGGATTCCCTGTAGAAAGTACAGATTGAGTGTCACTCAAGTTAAAAATGAGAATGAAGACTAAGTACTTAGCATAGAGTCTGCTACAGACTAAGCATTTAATAAGTATTACCAATTACTATTATTTCTGTTGTTGGATAGACTGAATGTATTTTTCTTCCTTTGATCCCAACCCAAGGATATCTGTTTTATATAGATTTTTAACATAATTCTCAGAAATATAAAAAAAATCCTAATTCTTTAAATGAGTTTGGTTATTTAAATTGGTTTTGATTAATCATAAAATTATGGGAGTGTAGGTATTTTCCACAGAATGCCAAAACTCAAGGTGTTTAATTCATAACATGCAGATTGCAGAGGTCACATACTTGTTTTGATGATCCAATAGGCATAATAGTGTTTTAAAACATTTATGAATACTAAATATTAATGCTTGTATTAATTATTAGACTATAACAAATTGCTCCAAAACTTAGTAGCTTGAAACAATTGCCATTTGTTATCTTTCATGAATCTATGACTTGGCTATTGCAGTCTGGTTCAGGCTGAACTTTGCTGATCTAGACTGGGCTCACTTGTATATTTGTTGTTAGCTGGAGGGGTGATAGTCTCTAGCTGTTCTAGTGTTGCCTCAGCTAGATGGCTTGTCTCAAGGACAAGGAGACAAAGTTTGTTCAAATGGGTACAAGGGAGGAAAAATACATGCAATGTCTTTTGCACCTAGGTTTGGTCAAGACCAATGGTCAAAATGACTAATGACTTAACTAAAATAATAATACAATGCCATTTTTGCCATATATTATGGATCAAAATGAATTATAAGTTCAGCCTAGTAAGGGGTAAGAAATAAACTTCACCTTTTGATGAAAGTTGCTGAAAAGTATTTTTTCAAAGGATACAGGGAGACTGTTATTTGGATAATCAATGCAACAATCTGCTACATTAGTCATTGTGGCAAAATATCTCATTTTTGGAGTTTTCTGAAATTAAAAAAAAAGTTAGATTCAGAGATATGATCAAAATCATGTTCTTCACTCCATTATCAACCAATTGGTTATAATAAAGCCACATAACTATCAGATAATCATTTGTTCATTTTATTTATTTTTTTAAGATTTTATTTTTAAGTAACTTCTACATCCAATGTGGGGCTCGCACTCACAACCCTGAGATCAAGAGTCACAGCCTCCACCAACTGAGCCAGTCAGGTACCCTTCATTTGTTCATTTTAGAATAATGCTAGCATTAACCTCATATGGTTGTTAAGACTATTATATAAGATATCACATCAGTAAGCACCTAGCAGTGTGCCCAGCAAAAGGGAAATATATACATATTTTGATCTAAGTAAAAATAATGGACTGTTATTTTTATTTGCCTTCTTTGTATTATTTATTAACTAGAGTCCCCATTTTTTTCCTGTGGTTTCCTCCATGTATCATCATTACACTGGTTTTTCATGATGTTAAAATTATTTGGTAATCTTTAGCAACTTTTGTCTTTTTAAAATGTGTTTTCCAACTGATCCTTTTGTCTTGACTGATGGGTAAGTATCTTTGTTGTTATTGTTTGGGTTTTTTGTTATTGTTGTTACTGTTTTTATCAATCGGGCTTTGTATTTGTAAGAAAGAAAAGCTATCAATGGCTAATTTAAGTTGAACAAAATGTTTTCAAGGAATATTGAAATACAGAGTAAACAGAAGTGTTGGAGAACCAAAGTCAGAAAATGAGGGCAGAAATGCCCAGCAAAATCATCTCAGAAAGTCTCCAGTAACTCCAGCCAAACTCACAGGTTTCTTGACTACACAATGGGTGCTCATGAACAATTCTGAACTCTCTTCTGAGCTTGATGTCAAACACTCAAGATTCAAAAATCATATACTAGAACATCTGAACTTATGCTAGGACTTGGTCATATAACCTCATCACAGCTACCAGCAAACTGAACGTGAGACCATCTGCCTGTTTTCCATTGTGGAAAGCAGGGCTTTGCCATTAAACATTTTTTGGGTTCCAATCAAATAAAAGTAAGTTTGGATGCTGGGCAGATTAAAATAAATGCCTATGGGGGTGCCTGGCTGGCTCGATTGGTAGAGCATGTGACTCTTGATCCCAGGGTTGTGAGCTGGAGTTCCACATTGGGTGCAAAGATTACTTAAAAAGAAAATCTTTAAAAAATAAAAAAATAAATAAAATAAATGCCCATGAAATCTACACCATTAGTTGCTCAATATCTACAATACTTGTCTTCACACATTTTATTTCAAAAAATAATTCTATACTCTGGCATAAGGCAACACTAAAGCTTATATACACTTACATTGGTCCCAAAGAGAAACACTCAATAGTTTGTCTCTGATTAATATACATTTCTTCCGTACACCTATTGTGATTCCCACCTCAATATTCTGAAACTTGTGTGTGTGTGTGTGTGTGTGTGTGTGTTGGAGTCAGGGAGGGAACCTGTAAAGTTTATCAACAACAACCTCTTATACTGGTAAAGACAAAGAAAAGTAAAATTATCTATATAGAATATGTAATATGCATTTTTAGTAAGAAAGAAAATATGGTTAGATGCTATAGTTTCCTTTTACAGAATTGATTATAAATCATAATTAGTATTTATAATTTTCTTTCTACATTACTTATGTTATATTCACATTTTCCCAGCCAAAACCTGACCTTCTTTTTGTCTGTTTGCCAAAAAGCATGTGAAACTCAAAATAGTATTTAACAACTAATGTTATGAACCCTGTGAAAGTATTTCTCTTTTGAGTACTTTGTGTGTTATCTATTGCTACATAAAAAAGGTTGCTGTTGAATTTAGGCACTTAAAACGATATATTCATTCATATCTCATATCTTACAGCAACTCAGGTAAAGCTTACCTGGGTGTCCCATAAGGCTGCAATCAAGGTATTGGCTGGGTTGGAGTCTTATATGAAGTCTCTAGTGAAGGAAGATCCACTTTTAAGCTGATTCATGTGGTTATTGGCAGAATTCAGTTATGTATAGGCTGCTGGACTGAGGGCCTCAATTCCTTACCATGTGGTGTTCTCTATGGAGCATCTTACAACATGGCATCCACCTTCCATCAGAAGCAAGGAAAGGAGCAATAAAGGTAAGCAAAATTGAAGCCAGAATATTTTTTTAAAGAATCTATTTATGTATTTGATAGAGAGATAGAGAGCCAGAGAGTACAAGTGGGAGGAATGGCAGAGGGAGAGGGAGAAGCAGGCTCCTCGCTGAGCAGGGAGCCCTATGTGGGACTCAGTCCCAGGACCCTGGGGTCACAACCTAAGCCAAAGGTAGACATTTAATGGACTGAGCCACCCAGGTGCCCCAAGCCAGAATCTTTTTTAACCTAAGCTAGAAAATGGCATCCCACCACATTTGGTGTATTCTGTTCATTACAAGCAAGGTATCAGGCCTAGCACACACTCACAGGGAAGGGATCAAAAGAGGACACTAAATACCAGGAGGTACGGATCATTGGGAACCATCTTCATAGCTGAATTCCACCAGTACTTAGACCAGCAGAACCCAGTCTTGGACACAAAAAGCAAAATTTCCTCAAGCAGGTCATTAGCTACAATTATGACAGACGACACTCCTATTTATTTCCATCCTCTGGTTCCTAGACACAGTTTTTTGACTTTGGAGAAACAACATGTATTATTTCCTGGTTAAAAGTATTATTTCCTGTTATTCATCATGACAACAATTCAAACGAGTGTCTCAAAGCTGGTGAAAGAAGGGCAAGAAGCTATTCTATCATTCTCTAAGTCCAATTATTTCTAGGAAATACGATATAAGAGAAGACCATGGCTTCCATGAGCTCAAAACAATACCTTATTTACTTCATGGTTAAAATTAATTCCTTTGAAGAAATATTTTGTGATATCCTGGATGATGGATAAAGACATTCAATTAGTCCACATATTGTGGGGATGGCAGAAGCCTGATGGGCAGGAAAAGTAAATCTAAATCCAGTGTCTATATCAGTAAAGAAAAACTGTTTTGCTGCCCCAAGACTCTGGTGGATTTAAATGATCACATCAATATCACTGGGCTGGTCTCCATGGGAGAGGCGCTGCCCTAGAGAATCGGGCTTGATTCCTGCTTCTGTCAAACGGAGCACTCACTGTTGGTGGTGACAGTGCCATTTAGGAACCTGTTACCCCTGGCATCTCTGGCCATTTATTCATGAGCCTGTTGAGTGAGCATAAGCGCTAAGGTAAAGACTTGGGAAGAAACAGTATTGACTTCCACAACATATGTATCATCTCACTCTAATTATGAACAAGCTTTCCGGAAGTTTAGGCATTTTTAAAAACAGCGTATTGACATGGCTCCCAGATATTCTTACACTCTGGGCCTGTTCTAAAAGTTAAATCCATATATCTGTATGCAAACTTTTTTGTAAAACCCATCAAAATCACTCCAAGTGCCTTGACTTTGGATGAACCATCAGCCGATTACTTGCGAATTGTTAAGGATCTTTAAATGAGGCCTCACCTCCTTCTAGGAAAAGTGGATGAAATATGCATATGCTTTTTGAAGAAACATCACTGTGAGGATCACCTTATCCTTTCTCTTTCAGAATCACACAAAAGTGTTGTGGCACTATTCCTGGGAAGATCTATACTCATGTAGTTAAGAAAAAAAGAAAAAAAATGAACATAATTTACAGATGGCCCTACAGGATATACCAACACAAGTTTGTTATAGATCACCACACATTCAAAGCTGGAACCTCAAATGTGAAAATATTGCAATACCACCAAATGTTTCTTCTTGACTGAAAAAAGATAAGCAGTTGTAGTCATGCTTTTTGAGTTCCTATCTCCCTGCCCCCAACCCCCGATGGCCTCCCAGACCCAGCATGGCCACTGCTGCCAAGAAGCCCAGCCCAGTGGGGGTCCAGCCCGAGACGCTGTGCGCAAGGGGTGACAGCAGGAGCTGATAACCCTCACGATGTCTGGTGACTCAGGAATTTCTGCCTTCCCCGAATCAAACTTTTTAGAAGGGTAGGGACCATCCATGGAGCAGATTGCACAATATAGGAAGACCTGAGGTATAAGCTGTCTCTGGAGTTCCTCAGCAGCTACCCTTACAACACACCCACGGCAAAATTCCTCGCACCCTGCTACCACCCCAATGTGGACACCTAGGGTAACATCTGCCTGGACATCCTGCAGGACAAGTGGCTCCCTGGTAGGACATCAGGACCATCCTGCTGTCCATCCAGAGCCTGCTAGGAGAACCCAACATTCATAGCCCTTTGAACACACAGGCTGCTGAACTCTGAAAAAACCCCCACATATTTGAGGTAACTTCAAGACATCTACTCAAAGCAGGTCAAAGTCAAGAACTCTGACTCTCTAGCCTCTCTCTTTGTATTGTGTTTAATTTATCCTTAGATGGTCTGTACTTTCCTTCATTTCTCACAGGTCTCTGTATCTTAAGCTGGGGTGTCATTTTTGTTTCTTTTTTATTTTTTTACTTTTTCTTAAAGATTTTATTTATGTATTTGACAGAGAGAGAGCGTGAGCAAGCACACAAGCACAAGCAGGGGGGCAGGTGGCAGATGGAGGCAGAGGGAGAAACAGGCTTCCTCCTGAGCAAGGAGCTCAGTGTGGGGCTGGATCCCAGGACCCTGGGATCGTCCTTGTATCATGACCTGAGCCGAAGGTAGACGCTTAATGGACTGAGCCACCCAGGTGCCCCTGTTTCTCTTTTTTAAAATTAAGTGTCTGGTTGAGCCCTTGTGATGAATATATTAAATACATTTTTTAAATAAAGTAAAAACATTTAAATAAATAATGAAGGGATACAAAATGCATATTCTGTTTTGAGGGGATAGCCTGATTGTTTCTGCATTCCTTCCATCACTTCACTATTTTGGCAGATCCCTGTGTTTTCATAAAATTTAACCTCCATCACTTAGTAATTGATGTATGTCTTTTCCTAAATATCATAAAAACTTGTTAGATTGCTCTGTCAGATTGGAAATGTACATTGGCGTATTTATCTTTCCTTATATGAATCGTGGTAAAATAAAAGCATGTTACTCAGGAAAAAAAAATTAACTTCTACCGTATGCCAGGTCATACCCAGTCATTCAGGATATTTCCATGACTTGTTTATTTATTCCTATCAGAATGATGGCATTAATTCTAAGAACCAGTATATTCTACTGTGAAATTATCAGACGGTTACCTTTTTTCCCCAGAGCTGAGGATGTGAAACACACTGAGGCAAGATGGTGAAGGTATAGCAAAGCTTTCTAGGCAAAGGCATAATGCTTCTGGTACTTTTTATTTAATAAAATAGGGAAAAACTAATTTCAAATCAAAAGCTGTGTAACATTTATCCAGAGTTGTATTCATTGGGAAACAAACTCTGGAATAGCAGGTATAATCAGATTAATTTCTGATTAAGTAACTAACGTCTAGTGTTATTTTTCGTGACACACTTAAATTTTGTACTCAGTTCAAATTCTGAGTAGAGCAGAACTGTGATAAGAATCACTATTTTGTATCTTCAAGTCACTAATGATAATGTTAAAAATTTCTTGTGATTTACCATTCTTTTTGTAGAAAAGGGGACTCTATTTGACATTTTCTATCAAATACTCCCTCTTCATCTTTTCTACCAAAATAAACCTTTTTATTATCATACTGCTCAGAGAGCCAAAGTGGGGATCTCTTAAATTCCCTAGGGGTATCTTCTAAACATGTTTATTTTGCCTCTCTACTCTGGAGAAATATTAAAGAAATGTTCACAGTTCAGCTGAGCCCAAATTCCAATAATTGCTTAATCTTTATGAGTCCATACTCTGCTATGAGATCACAGTGGAATTCTGTATCCCTAGAAAAATTCTGTTAGTTCACAGCTAGTGATCAATATTTTTCAAAAGGTTTGGATATTTCCTATTTCCAAATACAGAGCTCCCCCAGTGAAGGATTACTGATCTCTAAGGAAGGATCAGAGGAATGTTCACCAAGCGTATATTTGATATGATTTCAGAATGTTTCCCAAAGGATCTCGCTTCCTCATAGTGTAAGAGACTTTGGGTTTGACAACTCCTCCAAGTATTGGGATGAATGCCCAAAAATGGTCTAAAATTGTGATTCAAGTCAGGCCTCTCTCATTATAATAATAATAATTATTATTATTTCTAGTATAGTAAATAATTATTTTAGTAATATAATATTGCTGTAGTATTATAACTGCTGTCGTATTTATAATACTAATAAAGTGAAGGACACTTTATTCCTAAAGAACACAGTTCATAACTGAATAGAAAATGCATCTGTAAAGTCATAGTCTGCCGACTTTCATCCTTGAAAGTCATGGTCTATAAGAAACCAACACGATCTTGTTTAGCTTCAGGACCAAATTTAAGCAAGATAACTATTTCCAGATTCTTTGAGCATCCATTGCCTGTCCTCTACTTAATAATATACCTGTCATAACATCTCTGGTTAACCTACACAAAGAGTCAATGCATGGGGTGACTCTGGAATGGTACAAATATCAACGCGAGGGCTAGAGAACTGGTTTTCAGAAGAGGTGGAGACAAAAGGGGACAAGCACAGTTGAGATTATGTCTTAGGCATGTTTCTTCTGGGCACCACCTGCCTCCAGCAGCACTACCACTGGACATTCCCTGAGTTCCTGAACTGCTCCATTGCAGTCAGTTCAAGAACTGTACCACTGTACTCAGCTTCCTACTGTAGATACTTGAAGTCATCTGATTCTCCTTGCAGGGGGTATTACTTCCAGATGATAAGGCATTTCCATGAGGAGGAGCCCAAAATTACAAGTATCCACTACAGTAACTGGGTAATGGAAGAGTGATTGTGTACTAGATGTTTTCATTCTTTTATTATGATTTTGTCTAATTGATGACAAATGCTCTGATTGTAAGTGAAAATTCCAGTCAAATTAGTCCAACTGTAACTGTCATGAATCAAACAACTGTGTAGGAACTCTCACCCTACCAACTTTCTAGCTTCTTCCCCATGGAGAAATGGCTATTTAGGTAATAGTACCAGATATCAGTCATGTGTACTGCAAGCATGTGAAGTCATATATGTACCTTCTCCTCCCTGTCTCATTTCTTCAGGGGTTCACGGTTCCTTGGGTGTGCTCATCCATACTTCAAGGATTACCTAAGGTGATATGACCTCAAAATCTGATTTAAGGATTAAGAGAGAGGTCCCACCCACTTAGGCCTCCTACTAATCCTATACCCTATCGGGAAGTATCAAATACTTTGCTTCTCAGTAAAATGGTAACTTTGCCCTGTTGTTTTTTTTTTTTCCCTGTTTTTTTGGGAACTCTATGGTGATGAGGAGTGATTGTCCAAACATAATTACATATTCATGGACCCTCTGATGAAATAAATATTATCTAAATGTCACACACACTACTGGAAAACTTCCTTACTAAATTAACCAATGACTTTCATCTAGAATTCTGGCATAATGCACAGAGCTTCAGACTACTTCGATGCATTACTCTTTTGATCCCTTTACTGTCCATTACTGCCTGAAAGGAATCACTCAGTACGTTTTTTTTTAAACAAAATGATATTTTGAGATATTTGAGGTAATTATAGACTCACATAGAGTTGTAAGCAATAAAACAGAGTAAAACTCGGTTTCCCCCAATAGCAACATTTTAAAACCCTAGATCAATATCACAACCAATATACTGACATTGAAATGTCAAGATGAAGAATTTTCCATCACCACAAGGATCTCTCATGTTGCCATTTATAGCTTCCCTCTCAGTCTTAAACTGTCAACCAAAAATTTATTTTTCATTTCTATAATTTTGCCATTTCAAGAGTGTTATATAAATTGAATCAGACAGTATTTAACCTACAGGTGTTAATTCTTTTTTTTTTTACTTAGTGTATTTATGTGGAGATTTGTCCAAGTTGTTATATATACCAATAGTTTATTGATTTTTTAATCCTGAGCAGTAATTCGTGGTATGAATGTACTACAGTGTGTTTAACCATTCAAAGCACAGCTTTGTTTTTCTAATTTGGGGCTGATAAATGAAGCTACTATAAACATTCATGTACAGATTTTCATGTGAACATAAGTTTTCATCTCTGGAGTAATTGTACAGAAGTGAAATTGCTGGGTAGGATGGTCATTGAATGTTTAATTTATTATGAAACTGCTAAATTGTTTTCCAAAGTGGTAGTAACATTTTATGTACCTACCAGAAAGGTATAAATAATCTAGTTTCTCTGTATCCTTGCTTTGGGTTTATTTTGCCTTTGTCTAGGTTTTTGAGGTGTATGCTTTTATCATTCATTTTAGACCTTTTTTTTTTTTTTCTAATGTACATATGCTATTAATTTCCCTCTAGCACTGCTTTAACTGAATTCCACACTTATGTGTTCTATTTTATTTCCACTCAGTTCAGTTCATTCACTTAGTTTCAAAGTACTTAGAAATCTTCCTGTTATCCTCATATTACTGATTTCTGGTTTGATTCCAGGAAGGTAGGAGACACAGTTTATATGATTTCACTTCTTTTAAATTTGTTGAGGTTTGTTTTATGGCCCAAGATATGGACTATCTTGGTATAAGGTTTTTGTGTGTGGTTTTTTTTTTTTTTAAGATTTCATTTTTTAAATTTATTTGAGAGAGAGAGAGAGAGACAGCCCGAGCATGAGTAAGAGTAAGGGGAGGGGTAGAGGAGGAGGGAGAGGAACAAGCGGACTCCGCCGCGTAGTACAAGCCCAACTCTGGGCTCCATCCCAGGACCCTGAGGTTGCAACCTGAGCCTAAACCAAGAGTCAGACACTTAACCAACTTCACCACCCAGGTGCTCTTATCTTGTTTTAAGTTTTAAGGGCACTTGAGAAGAATATGTATTCTGCTGCTGGATGGAGCATTCTAAAAATATCAATTAGATCCTATTGATTGTGTTGTTGAGTTCATCTAAATCCTTATGGTTTTTGTTTGTTTTTTCGTTACTTGGCTTGCTTTATTTTTTGTTTTTTGTTTTTCTGTCTAGTTGTTCTACCATTGTTGAGAGCAGAGCATTGAAACCCCCAATTAAAATTGTGGATTTGTCTATGTCTCCTTTTAGGTGTATTGTTTTTGCTTCACATGATTTGCAGCTGTGTTGTTTAGTGAAACATATCTAGGATGCTACATCTTTTTGGTGAATTAACCCTTTTATTATTTCATAAGGTAGCTTTCTGTCTCATAACTTGCCCCAATGTCTACTTTATCTGATAGTAATATAACTACTCTTTATTTTTTTGATTAATGTTTGCATAGTATATCTTTTTTCATCCTTTTAATTTCAACCTGTCTCTATCATTATACTTGAAGTGAGTGTCTAGTAGGTAACCTAGAGTTGGGTTATGATTTTTATCTACTTTGTCAATCTCTGTCTTTTATTTGGTGTATACAGACTATTTATATTTAATGTAGTTATTAATGTGTTACAGGTTAAGTCCAAGTCGATCATTTTTTTTTTTTATGTTCTGTTTATACTCTGTTTTTCATTTTTCTGCTTTCTTCTTTCTACTTTCCTGGGGGCTTATCTGAAAATTTTTATAATTTAATATAAATTTATTGACAATAAATCCACAGTGTTTTTTAATGCATCTTTTAGTATAGTTTTTTTAGTGTTGCTCTATTTAATACATTATATATACAAAACTGTTACACCCTACTGGTGTTGCCAGTTCAAGGAAAGTATAAAAAACCTTACCTAATTTTATATCTTTTTATTCTCCATTTATAACACAATTATTTTAAATTCATTTAGAACCGTTTTAGAATGTGTTATAATTTTGCTTTGTCAATCAAACATAATTTAGGAACTCAAGATAAATAGGGAAATTTATTGTATTTATTCATATGTTTATTACTCACATTGTTCTTTCTACCTTCTGATTTCTAAGATTCCTTCTCTTATTCTTATGTTTCAAGTTTAATAAGCTCTCTTTAGCCCTTCTTTTAGAGTTGGTCTAATGACAATTATCTTAGTTTTCCTTCGACTGAAACCACCTTAATTTTCTCTTTATTCTTGAGATATATTTTCATTGAATATAGGATTCTGGGCTTAAAGTTATTTTCTTTCAGCCCTTGAAAAATGTTTGTCTTTTCTTTTTGATTTGCATGGTTTCTGATAAGAAAATGATTGTCATTCAAATTGTTTTCTGCCCACAAATAAGGTATCATTTCTCTCTTGCTGCTTTAAAATTTTTCTTTCTTTCCTTCCTTCCTTTCTTTCTTGTCTTCCTTCCTTCTTCCCCTCTTTTCTTTCCCTCTTTCTTTCTTTTCTTTCTTTGTTTCTTTGTTTCTTCCCTTCCTTCCTTCCTTCCTTCCTTCCCTCTTTCTTTCTTTTTGTCTTTAGTTTTCAGAAATTTGGGTATAATGACTCTTGGCTTAGACTTCCTTGGATTTATACAGTTTGGGGTTAACTCAGCTTCCTTGAATTGGTAGGTTTATGTTTTTGTAAACTTTGGAAACTTTTTAACCATTATTTTTTCAAGTACATTTTCAGCTCTTTCTTCTCTCCTTCCAGGATTCTGATGGCATAATGTTATCTTTTTACTTATAGTCCCACAAGTTTACAAGGATCTTTTTTTTTTTCAGTCTTTATTGTTATTGTTCAGATTGGGTAATTTTTATTCTCTCTCTAAATTTATTACTTCTTTCCTCTGTCCCTTTCATTCTTTTGTTGAGCCCATCTGTTGAATTTTAATTTGGGCTATTACATTTTATAGTTCTAAAATTTCCACTTGGTTCTTCATGTCTTTTATTTATTGGCTGAGCCTATCTGGCTTTTGGCTGAGATTTTTCTATATTTTCATTTGTTTTTACTGTGTTTATAATTGCTCATGGAAGCATTTTTATGATGGCTGATTTAATATTTTTATAATTCTAACATTTTTATCACCATGTTATTAATGTCTATTGATTATCTTTTTGATTCAGTTGAAGGTCTTCCTGATTCTTGGTATAAGGAATGATTTTTTGTTAAAATCTGGACCTTTTTTCTTATGAGACTGAATCTTAATTAAACTTTTTGTTTTAACTTCTTTCTTTGACCCTGCTCTAACAGGGGACAATTGGGGTAGAGCCTTATTACTGCTAGTGGAGGTAGAAGTTCACATTCCCCACTAGGCCTCCATTTACCCTTGATAGAAGAGACTCCTCATTATAACTGAGCATGAATGAGAGTTCTGCCTCCCTACTTATAGGTTTCCACAGATGCTTCCCTAAATGGGATTGCTTTGTTACTGCTCCCTATGTTGCCTCCACTGGTGCTTCTGTGGGGTAAGTATAGGGGGGTAGCTTTATTACCAATAGGCAGTAATGAAAGTTCTGATTCACTAGGCTTCTTCTGACATTACCTAAGTAGGGAACAGGAAGGGCTTCTTATTTTTACCAGGATAGATATGGAAGCCCAGGCTCCCACGTGTTCCCTGACACCTCAAGGGAGGGGACGTTCACTCTCACCAGGTGGGGATGAAAGTCTCAATTACCCACTGAGTCTTCTCTGACACTATCCCCATGGAGGTGTTAAGGTGTCTATAGCCTGGAAAGGGTGTAACTAGATTCCTGACTTAACAATGGGATGAAGACTGCAGACTTTGCTGTAGTTTTTGTCTTGCAAGTTTTGTCTTGCAAGGCTGTCCCTTTCTTGGCTGGAAAGATATATATATTGTTTTCTTTTCTCTCATTGGAGTGTCCAAATTGCTGGCTTCATCAGGTTCAAGACTGGGATATATGAATCAAAAAGGAAACCCAGGAAACTCCCCATCATGTCATTTCTTGTTTCCCAAGATCACTAGCCTGTCTGATTTCTTCTCTACACCTTGCAGCATCTTTTTTTCTTTAATATATACACAGTTTCCAAGGTTTTTAGTTGTAGTAAGTGGGAAAAATAGGGAGAAGTATTCCATTTTCCCAGAAGCAAAAATTTGGCATGTTTTTTAAAGTAATAAATTCTTGTTGCACTCTAAATATATATTTTCCATAAATATTAAGTGTTCACTACCTCTTTTCCTTAACTGGAGAGGTATAGTGTCAAGGTGTCTTATAAATCTCACCTTTG
The DNA here is from genome assembly GCF_011800145.1 of Mirounga leonina. Taxonomy (NCBI): domain Eukaryota; kingdom Metazoa; phylum Chordata; class Mammalia; order Carnivora; family Phocidae; genus Mirounga; species Mirounga leonina. Next base: position 67,120,651 of record NW_023270268.1, read on the forward strand.
CCCCTTTCTATATTTCTGGCAGCACTTAGAGGAAAAACCTATATTTAACAGTATTACTGAAAATGCATATGCCCATAACATTTCATTTGAAACATATCTTTAGTTTCATTTTTTTAAAGAAAATGCAAACTCATTAGATATCATGAGCCTATCAGGTTTTTTTCCTAGAAATATTTAAAATAACAGTTTTGTGAGATACTAAAGCCAATTAAACCACTCCCAAACTATTACTCCAAGTGCAAAATTAACAATGGTATAAAATTGAAAATACTTATTATGTCTGCAGTGATGTAAATTGAGTATAGATGATATTTTGTCCAATTATTCCAAATTTATTTTCTCTAGAAATGACTTTATTTTAATGTTTTGAGTGGACAATCACCTACTCATTTATTAGTATTAACATAATGGCTTATAAGCTGAGCTTGTGATATTTATAAAAAGTTTGAAGAAAAATTGAACCTACCAGTGAGTCATCATTGAGTGTTATAGTAAATAGCATTATTGTTACCTGATGACAGTGTCTGTTTAAAAAGAGGTTTAAGTCTGTCTAAACCAAAAAATTCAATACTCATTTACATTTTATTAAGTTGTTTCTTCACTCTTTAGAGTGGCAGTTGAGTTAGAAAGTAGTGCATGGACTTTGACTTGACAGGTCAA